>NC_134481.1:48807070-48878595 GCF_964194025.1 Convolutriloba macropyga | reverse complement strand
TTTTCAATTTTGTCTCTCGGAATTTCACTCTGTCTCCGCTAAATTTGACAACCAGTTTTGCTGCAATAAAATCGTTTTGATTGAAATCACATTGAATCGTGACCAGTTTTAAAAAAGAAATATAGATACAATGAATATTTTGTGCGTAAGTCTCATTTTGTGGTTATATTTCAGCTCTGGCGACTTTATGCGCTACCGTAGCAACATTATCAAGTTCGAAATTGGCGAGCAAACGATTGACAAGGAACTGTTTCCATTTAGCCCCCAAAAATTATGACCCTCTATAACAGGTATTTTAATATCTTCATAACTATATGTTGAAGAACAATTGTAAATCATAGCTACCCGGGCCGAGGAATTTTGCCAAATTTATATAAGATCAGCGGTAAACTAGCGTTGACATGTCGGCAAAATTCACCGCAATTTTACATAATTTTGCGTTGAATGCGTTGATTTTAGCGTAGATCTTAAATATTTTGCGTTGAATTTAGCGTAGATCTTACATATTTAGCGTTGAATTTAGCGTTGATCTTACATTTTCTGCGTCGAACTTAGCGTTGATTTTACAAAAAAAATTCAACGCTGAAACCTCCGGTTATGCGACTCGAACCACTGACCTCCTGTTTTCTTGTCTCCTCCTCTACCACTGTGCCAGAGAACCCTAATTTTTTTAAGATCCGCACTCTCTACAAATCGGACTGTAACATCACGGTTCAGATAATTTTGGCGTTTCTAAGCGTAGATCTTACATAGTTTTGCGTTGATTTCAGCCTAGATCTTATTCGGTTTTTGTTCAAATTTTGCTCTAATTTTCTGTCTTTTTAACTCTTTCCAGTTTTTCTTACACGCAACCGGTTTCTGATTTTTGAAAAAATTGCAAAAAAAAAATTGCCCCCACACCCCACGTAACCCCCCCCCCCCCCCCTCCAGACGTATGCCCACTTCTCCCCCTCCCTCCACGTACGCCCCCCATGAAAAACTAAAAAGCAGAATTATATAGTTGCAACACTAAATTCAACGCAAAATATGTAAGATCTACGCAAAATTATACGCAAGAAATGTAAGATTGGCGTTGAATGCGTTGAAAATTTGAGAGATCTATGCTAAATTCAACTCTAAATATGGAAGATCTACGCTAAATTCAACGCAAAATATGTAAGATCTAACCTAAATTCAACGCAAAATATGTAAGATGGGCGTTGAATTTTTGTATGATCTACGCTAAATTCAACGCAAAATTTGTAAGATCTACACTAAATTCAACGCAAAATATGAAAGATCTACACTAATTTCAACGCAAAATATGTAAGATCTACGCTAAATTCAACGCAAAATATGTAAGATCTACGCTGAATTCAACGCAAAATATGTAAACTCAACGCTAAACTCAACGCAAAATATTTAAGATTGACGTTGAATTTTTGTTAGATCTACGCTAAATTCAACGCGAAATATGTAACGTCTACGCTAAATTCAAAGCAAAATATGTAAGATCTATGCTAAGTTCAACGCAAATTGTATGAGATCTACGCTAAATTTAACGCAAAATATGTAAGATTGGCGTTGAATGCGTTGAATTTATGTAAGATCTACGCTAAATTCAACGCAAAATATGTAAGATCTATGCTAAGTTCAACGCAAAATGTATGAGATCTACGCTAAATTTAACGCAAAATATGTAAGATTGGCGTTGAATGCGTTGAATTTATGTAAGATCTACGCTAAATTCATCGAAAATTTTGTAAGATCTAACCTAAATTCAACGCAAAATATGGGCGTTGAATTTTTGTAAGATCTACGCTAAATTCAACGCAAAATTTGTAAGATCTACACTAAATTCAACGCAAAATATGGAAGATCTACACTAATTTCAACGCAAAATATGTAAGATCTACGCTAAATTCAACGCAAAATATGTAAGATCTACGCTGAATTCAACGCAAAATATGTAAACTAAACGCTAAACTCAACGCAAAATATGTAAGATTGGCGTTGAATTTTTGTTAGATCTACGCTAAATTCAACGCGAAATATGTAAGATCTATGCTAAGTTCAACGCAAAATGTATGAGATCTACGCTAAATTTAACGCAAAATATGTAAGATTGGCGTTGAATGCGTTGAATTTATGTAAGATCTACGCTAAATTCATCGAAAATTTCGTAAGATCTAACCTAAATTCAACGCAAAATATGGAAGATCTACACTAATTTCAACGCAAAATATGTAAGATCTACGCTAAATTCAACGCAAAATATGTAAGATCTACGCTGAATTCAACGCAAAATATGTAAACTCAACGCTAAACTCAACGCAAAATATGTAAGATTGGCGTTGAATTTTTGTTAGATCTACGCTAAATTCAACGCGAAATATGTAACGTCTACGCTAAATTCAAAGCAAAATATGTAAGATCTAACCTAAATTCAACGCAAAATATGTAAGATGGGCGTTGAATTTTTGTATGATCTACGCTAAATTCAACGCAAAATTTGTAAGATCTACACTAAATTCAATGCAAAATATGTAAGATCTACGCTAAATTCAAAGCAATTTGTGAAAGATCTACGCTAAATTCAACGCAAAATATTTAACATTGGCTTTGAATGCGTTGAATATATGTAAAATCTAAGCTGAAGCGTTGATCTTACAAAAATTCAACGCATTTAAAGCCAATGTTACATAATGTTGCATTTTTTAGCGTTGACACCTCGGCACGGGTACAAAACGATATTAAAATTGTAATATTTTAGACCCTCCGGTTAATCCTTATCGGGGCGAAAACGCTTATTGTTTTACCGACGGGTTGCCTGTTATCCTAGTCCAGAAGACCAAAAAACCGGTTGATTCGATTTTCACTTAAACACCAATATATTTTTGACTAGCTTATCTAGAAAAAAATTGAACTCTGCATCAACATTTTTTTAAAATTGCCTGACAAGGAAAAAAGTGTTGTTTTTTCAAAAGAAATCATAAACTTAAGGTATGCATGGTTGGGGAGCTCATGGTTGAAATCAAGTCTAAGTACAGTCGATTCTCAGAGAGCTTTATTACGGTCAAGCTTGTTCCCCCAAACAGTCATGGTACCCACGCAATTGAGTCTTTGCTTTTTGTTTGTTCTCGGAAACCCTCACAATCGGGTCTTCAAAACTTCGTCCTCATCATCCCCACATATTCGCAAAAAAGCATTGTCCACACTCATTGGGTGACAAACAATTTCTAGCACAGCAACAACTGGGCAGCTAAAATTTGGGCGAGCCAAGATTGTAATTTGACCATTGTGGGGCTGAGGGTGTTGTCAATGGGTCTCAAAACATAAGCATAATGGGTGAACCTCTCATTAAAGGCACTGAGGCTCCTTGAGATAACCAATTGTAGGCAATTGATAAACCAGCTGATTGAAAGCTTCGGTTATCGGCAAGCAAGGCTATACGTTTCAAAGTTTTTCGAAGCAAATCTGAGAAGCCCCGAAAGGTTCAAACGCGAGTGGTAAAAACTGGACACCTTTTTCTGCACATTTTTTAGCATAATGTTCATATTTCGTTTCTTCAGCATTTGTCAGAGCAAAACCACTCATCCTCGCCGCATCTGAAACTAGACTTGGCTGCAGTGGAGAAGTTTTGGTTTGATCAAGCGCGGCTGGTTGTCCCGTTGACCAGCGGGGCAAGTATACATCTCCTTGCCTTGATTTATTATCCGGAATCAAATTTTTCTGATCGCAGACAGGTGCTAAGTATGCAGTCGCGCAAGCAGCAAGTATTCTATCGCTCACTCTATCGTGCCGCAATATCATATCCCCTCGACCATGACAGCCTAAAGCGTGATCAGCCAGCTTGTCCAGTGTGCCGTTTTGACAGGAAGGACATTTTCGTTCCTCAGTGTATAACGGAACACCATTCCGATACTTCAATCGTCTGAGTGCGATACTGACCCAACAGACGCCGCTTTCAATTGGTCATCTGCTCGTGTAATTGCGTGGCTTATTGCCAAGCTGGCTACCAAGCGTTGTCATTTAAATTTATGCCTAACCTATTCTCAATTGTCGTTCTCTGAATAATGTCAGAATCCTACAAATTAACAGGGCATTCTTCAGATGGAATAATACCCTTCAGGGAAAATACCATCTTTGGGGCATCAAGACAGCCTCGGAGAATTTCAAGTGCACAATGAGGGTCGTCTAGATACGCCAGGTTATCGAGCAGGTTTTCTATTTTGTTGACTCTTTTCCTAAAAGATCCAGCAGCAAAGCTGGAATTTTGCGATGGCAACGCCCAAGATCTAAAGTCCTTCTTCGCTATTTCTCTTTACTCAGTAATCTATAGCATTCAAATCAACGGGCGACCAAAGCGCATATTTTTCTATTGTGAGCTTTAAACGGCACCAGCCTTCAACAAAATTATTCAACAAATTCAATGCTGTGCCAAGTTGTTGATGGGTTTCAGCAAGGATTCTTTCATCCAAATACCAATTATTTTGTACTAGACTTAGTAATTTTGTTTCAAATTCTTTGACGATTGGCCACAGATCTAGTGAAAACAAAATCGGCCCCGAAGTATCTCCTTGTTGTACTCCAGATTGGCTACCTAAAAATGTATTATTAATAAGGCAAACGGCTGTGTTGTGAGCAGCAAAGAGTCACAAAAGGGGCAACACTAGGTAAGAGTCTGGCGACTGCTTCCAAAACAATGCTTCTTTTTAACGACTTGAAGGCGTTTTTAAAATCAATCTGCAAAATTACGGATTTTATTTTTATTTGTGCAGTTTTTCACAGGAAAGTCTTGTTGCATGTACTTTTCCCTCAGCACTAGCCTTGACTGCTACTTCCAATTGTTTTGTGTTAAATACATCGACAGCTTCTGATTTTTTTTCACGAGCTATGCCTTTAGCAATAGTTTGTAAAATGACTTCCCCAGCAGCAATAGGATGGAGCCCACCTTTAATATTTTTCAATGCAGTTAGTTTTGCACTATATAGTGTAGGAGCAACGAATTCGGAAAGCTGACCATGCTGGCTAGTTTGACAAATTTTGTTAAACTAGTGGTTGCTCGCTTTGATTGCTCGTGATAACTTTTTGACGGCCCAGCTGCAGTAAATTGTGAGAACGATTAAATTTGGAGGAATACTGATGCCTCGTCAATTTGATATGGGTTCGTGTTAGCACTTTGATCATTCTGGTGATCAAGTTGCTTTTCCTAGAGTGGAGCTTTTTAGGTTCATTCAACGTTGCACCATTGTCAGGTGAGATGCCGTTGGAGGACAGAGCTTTCGCTGCCCTCCTAAACTGAGCCTGCAGGCAATGAGATTTCACGCGGCTTGTTAAAGCGTCTATTGACTTGTTGCTAGTTTCACTTAACTGCTTCCTTGAGTGATCCTTCTCGTACCACAGTGCAGCATATTCACCTGATTTTCATGGCTCAAGTCTGCTCAACAACTGTTTTATTTGCTGCTGCTGCTTGTGCTTCTTACCCCACGATTAGACGCGCGCAGAACACATTTGGTAATTGCTATGAGTTTTTTTTTCCAATTTTCTAACGATTGCGCGTGTGAAATGCAAGCATCGATAACGTACGTTAGTAATTCTGATCATCTCACGTAAAACTTTACAGGAATGAACCTTAGGGCCGGAATGTGCTTACTGCTGATGGTTTCAAGATCTGGTAGTTCACTTAGAATTAAATCTGTTTCAGCTAGTTTTGCTGAGCTCGCGGACTGCACAATCTTGTCTATCCGCTTCGCTAAATTGGTATCTTTTTCGCTTTAGAGATTAAAGGAGTAAACTGCAAAGAGGCCCATATTGATTTGGAGCACATCATCCCATCGAAGTTCGGTCCCCATTGGTCATATCTAATTTTAGTTTTTCAGAGACAATGTTCAATAATAGATATCTGGTACAGTTTATCTTTTTTGTCGGGGTAGAAAAGGGTTGTTTTTGGGGGCACGTGAGAGCGGGACGCACTGTCATCTATTATTAAACTATTCATTTGCTGAGTCAATCCAGAAGATAAATTGCATAGCTTTGCCCCTGACTAAGTTCTGTGGTATCGTCAGTCTGTGCTAACAAAACTTTCTTGCTTTCTCTAGTTTTCATAACTGATGACACTGAATGCGCAATTCTTTACCGAGCTCCTTTTTATCCCAACAAACAAAAAAAACAAAAACTATGGTCGTTTTAGTTAGATATCCCTGGTTTAAAGTCCACAAAAGCTGAAGAACCACTGAAATATTGTTTTCCTCACATACACAGCGGTTCTGATATGATAACGGCCAAAGATATTAGAAAATTTGGTCGGATGATCAATTGAGGGTGCTCAAGACTCTGAGTGCGATAAAAATCCTTTCTGTTTTCGTCTTATTTGTTGGAATTGAGAGAGCAACTTAAACGCATGTGGAATTTTAACCCCATATGTTTTAGTTCTAAACATACCGAGTCTAAGAAACCGACATAGTGACGATTATCTTACGTTTAAAACCAAACATCCCGGGTCGAGGTTTTGCTATGTAAAACAAGCACTGACGGCCGTTGATCCAAAAATTCTTAAAAGTTAACTCTTACGCAACCATCAGCTTAATGCGCTGAATTTTGAACGCCTATCGTACATAATGACGGCAATTTTCAAAACATTAAGTGAAAAAATATGTAAGATTTATCCCCGAAAAATTTTTCACCAGCTGTCAGCGGATTTTTTAAAAAATTTTCAGTTCTTTCGGCACCTATTTTACACAATATCAGCACTTATCTGACGCATTTTCAACGCTTTCCTTGCACAGTTCGGAGAATTGCCAATTTGGAACTCCCTGAAATTTTTTTGCTGCTTCCGCGCCTACAGAAGCAGCACCAGAGCATGGCTAAACAACATTGCACCAGAGCAGTCCAAATTAAGAAACGTTTAGAGAACTGCCAAAAAAATTTTGTCAACTCATAAGAAAAAATGGCTTTTGTCGCATTGTTTGATCGAACGAAACCAGGTAGCTTAAGTCTACCTGTCTTCCTTCCGTTACCGTGAAGAAAGTGTGATGCTTTTCCGTTGGTTTAATTCTCAAATTTATGATCAATTATTTTAGAAAAACAAGGCAAATTTTTGACTGACTAGCGGTCTTCTGAAATGCAAACGATGAAGGAGCTTACGTGCTGATACGTTATAAGCAGTAGGGAGCAATTAAATTGCACGTATATTTTTTATGTCAGCTGAAATTTTGCTGAAAGCCCTGAAACTCTCTCTTTTCTAATTGATGAAATTATGTGAGAATCATGTAAGAGATGAGCTAAAAATTTGCGGAAATTTTGATAATTGTGTGTTGACAAGTGCTGCAAATATTTTTATTCAGCACATTCAGCGTCTAAAACTAAATTTTTTAACCTATTCCGCATATTCCTTGCTTACACCCGCTCACATCTCGACCCGGGAGGAAACCGAATTTACCGGCGTTTCATATGTTTAAAACGGAACATACCGACAATTTCTTACATTTTAAAACCAAACATCTCGACGATTTTCTTAAGTTTAAAAACGAAGATTTCTGGACTAGGGAAGACCTTCCTTGATTTCAAACAACGTCATATTATAGGTATGATTTCACGGCAAGTATGACAGGAGAATAGAACATTTTAACACAGTTGTTACTATTCATCAGTATAACACAGAACTTAGAAGACGCTAGGTCATCATACAAGGTCATATATAAGTTCTAAGATGAATACGAAACATCTGGCAATGAGTAAGTTCAATTCAGTAGGAAGGAAACGATTTCTTGAAAAGTACGGACCGAATCAAAAAGTGTGGAACTATACAACTGTCGATCAGGTTGAGTTTGAAGTTAAGTTTCCTTTTATAACACACAATGAAGATCCACTTGGGAAAAATTCAGCGGGAACGGTCTTAAACGGAACTGATCAACTGGATGTTCGAGTTGGACGGAGAGCCAGCGTTGCAATTAAAAACGTTGTTAACTTTTTATTGAACCCAGATCAACATACGTTAGCAGAACCGTTCAAAGAGGCCTATTTAGTTCTTCTTGGTACTCTTAAATTGAATCTCAGCAGTGCCGATAAAAGCCACAAAAAAGATTACACGTTTGAGGACATGGTTTTAATCCTCACCCATATACCCCATGTAAATAAGTGGGAAATGGGCGGGAGACACTGTACGAAAAACAAGGAAAAAATGTATACAATTGTATGCCCGGGCACAAATTCGGACGGCCAACATCTATCGCTGCACTTTACCAAAAAGTCGATCAACCAGATAATACTCAGCCACTCGCATGAACTGGATCTGTCAAATTGGATGGGAGATCTTGATAGTTCAACCCGGTTGCAAGATTTGATCATGCCGGGCTCACACCACGCCGGAATGTCGGTAACGCGTAACTGTAATTTGCTAACCCAGTCTCTAACTCTGACGGACACAGCGGTCCAAACCCAATCTCTCGATATCACCGGACAACTTGAGGCGGGATCGCGGTACTTTGATATCCGGCCAGCGTTTGGTAGAGATTCGTTTGGACAGTATGTTCTCCATACATACCATCGCGTTGGGGGTGTTGGGTGTGACGGTGAAACTATTCAGGATGTCACCGATCAAGTTGCAGTCTTTTTGGAATTGCACCCTACTGAGACGGTAATTTTGAAAATTTCCCACGTACCTAAACTCGACAAAGATGACAAATATTACGTACTGGAGGCACTCCGTGATCACTTCATGAACCCCCATGTTCAACAAAAAATGGCAAAAGCTGATAATTCCATTAAATTGTCTCAAATGACATTGGGAAAGTTGCGCGGGAAGATGCTTGTTCTGTTCGCAAACGACGCAGGGGAAATTGACACCACCGTGGGACTTTTCCGTTATTCCGAGAATACGAAAATGTGCGACAGATGTGCTGAACCCTTTAGCCTTGAAAGTATCGAGGATGAGCGACCGGATAATCATGGGTACAATATTGGGCTGCATGATGCGGAGGAAGAAATGGTTCTGTTTTCTTGGACTTTGGTTTTGGGTGACAGTTCAGATGGGTCTGTCTCCATAGATGACAATGCGAAACGAGCAAAAGCCTCTCTGCCGTCGGTGCTTAATGACCGGATTGTTAACATGCAACGCAAAATGCCCAACATTGTGTATGTGGACTATATAGAAAAGAATGTGGGGGCCGTAATTGTCCAGTACAATTTTAAAGACATCAACTTTCTTCGAGCTAACTAATGCTCAAGTCATTTATTTTTGAGCTCTATTTTATGAACCCCCCCCCCCCCATATGTGAATAATAACTCAAAAAAAATTTCGATTTATGGCTATTTTATTCGGTTCATTAAACACTTTAAACGAAGATTATCAATATGTTAACGTAAAGCGAGAGTCAATTGATTTTATTTGACTGTAATCTTCAATTTATTGTAATCCCGTAACTTAAGTCCACGTGATTTAATTGATCTACATAGTTTCATCGATCGATCATTATATTTGTTTGTTGAAAATTTATTCGTCGTTAAAATTTTCCATCCTTTGCAAGATGATGAAGGTCGATATTCAAATTGACAAAATGGCTTTTTGAATATTATTGAGTATTAAATTTCACTCAAGAAGATTACATTTTTCAAATTTAAACACAAACTTTTCAAGCAGCTATTGTTCTTTTAATAGAGGGTTACGAGCCAGTAGAACTACCAACTAAAGTTAACATACTTTAATAAAACGAAAATTATGTTCATACAAGTAAAATGGCCCTTATAGAGTGGAATACGGGCAACTAAAGACAAGATTTGCCTCTATACCATTCTTTAGTCTGTCAGATTCCATAAATCTATTATTTTAAATGTAAGTCGCACTTGAGCGCAATTGATAACAGCGCTCCTATCTTCATATGCTTTAACGATCCTTAAACATGCAGCCTACTCCACCATGCTTAAGCTCCCGATCTGCATATATATTAGTGATCATTAAGAATGCAACTTAACAGAAACAAGCGTGACAAAAATCCAGTGACCAAAAATTTGTGTATGTAGTCAGTTGAATAGACACAAACAACAGGCGTCGGTAGCGCAAGGGATTAGACCTATGACTGTGACGCGATGTGCATGGGTTCAAGCCCCAATAGGGGTGGAAATGCACGCTTAGAGTACTGGGCAAAAATTGGGGTTTTCATATCTGTTTCTTGTGTTCTTCATCTCCTTCCTTTTAATCGTTTTCTATATCTTCCTTTCGTTCATTATTCACTCACTCGTTCTGCATTTCATTCTCTCCCTTTCATCTATCTATCTATTATTTCAAATGTTAGTCGCCCTTGAGCGGTATAGTTAACAGCACTCCTGTCTTCCTAGGCTTTAACATTCTTTAACCATGCTGCCTACACCATGTTTAAACTCTTGATCTGCACATCTTTTTGTGCGCATCAAGAATGGAGCTGAGCAAAAACCAGCGGGACAAAAATGGCCAATGACCAAACATTTGCGTATGTAATCAATTCAATAGACAAAAGCAACAGGGGTCGGTAGCGCAAGGGAAAAGACCTATCGCTGTGAATCAAGGGGCATGGGTTCCAGCCCAAACATAGGCGAAAAACGATGCATGTACTGGCGTTTAAAAAATTGGGTTTTGGATTTTTCATTCCTTTCTTTTTTTTATTTTTTTTCTTCTTTTAATTTTTTCTTCATTCCTTAATCTTTCTTTCTGTTGCTTATCATTTCATTCTTTCCCTGTCATCTATCTATCTTTTGTTTTGAACAAAAGTTGAACTTGAGCGCAATAATTAACAGCACTCCTATCTTCATGTTTTAATGGTCCATAAACATGCATCCTTCATCACCATGCGTATGCTCCTGATCTGGGCTCGTGATCATGTTTCTGTGCTCATTTGGAATGTAGCTTAGCAAAAGCAAGCAAGCGAAACAAGAAAACCATTGACCAAAAATTTGCATAAGTAGTCAGTTCAATAGACAAAAGCAACAGGCGTCGGTAGCGCAAGGCAATAAATCTATGACTGTGAAGCGATGGGCATGAGTTCAAGCCCGATTAGGGGCTGAAAAGCATATACTTGGGTTAAAAATGGTCTTTGGTTGTCTTTTTCTTCCGTTCCTCACTTTTTTCCCTTTATTCGTTAGTTTTTCTTTCGTTCTTTCTTCATTCCTTCATTCCTTCTGCATTAGAAAGTTCAATGCGCGTCAACAATCGGCATACTTAGCGTAGAGGATAAGACCATTGACTGTTAAGCGAGGCGCAGGTGTTCGAGTCCAATTAAAACCGGAAAAAGACGCATAATTTCTTTGACCACAACTTTGAGAGGTTGATTTTCTTTTTCTTTCGCTCCTTTTATTTCGTTTCGTTTTTTCTTTTCTTTCTTTCCAATTTTTAATTGAAACTTTGGCTCCTAACCTGCTCATGTTTTGCGCTCATTAAGCTTGTCAAAGCAAGCGAGTCATTAAAGCCATTGACAAAAAATTTCCCTGATTCCGAAATAGGAATAGACAATAGATAGTAAACGCGCTTAGCCACCATGTATAAGCTCGTTATCTGCACAAGTATTAGCGCTCCTTATACATGCAACTCGGCAAAACTAAAACTGTCGCTTAAAAGAAATTTACTGCTACATGGGGGCAATAGGCGGAAAAATACGCGTCGTTAGCATAGGGGTTAACACCTATGCCTGGTAAATGAGGGGCATATGAGTTCGAGCCGGATTTGGCACGAAACATAAATCCTAGTTTCTTTTAAACTTTCTATTCCGTTGAAATTTCTTATGATGTGCTTGCGGGCCTGCTAGTTGCACATCAAGCCTTTGTTATCGAATCGGGTGATGAACATTGTCATTTAGATTCAATCACCTAAAACGACAGTAAAAAAGCTGTTTACAAAAAGCTTCCAAAAAAGCTGTTTACAATCCCGCACATCATGGTTCTCTTACAACCTACAGTTAATATGAACAATTCTTACTTGATGTTGTAATCTGTGATAATTTTTTGATGATCTTAAGGCTATTTCTCATCAGTGTCGGTAACTAATCCGACTTCAAAGACTCCTTCCCAGGCTGAGGTGCCAGACGGAAGCAAGTATGTCCAGACCGTCCCAGACGGAAAGTACCTATGTCCAGACCGTCCCAGACAGAAGTTGCCTATGTCCAGACTTTCGTGCGTTCACCAGACTTTTGTGCGTTCATGTCCAGACTTTCGTGCGTTCAATTGACAGCAAACTTTTACTGAATGGGCGTTTAAAATGTTGACAATCTATGTTCTAATATACCCTAATAAATAAATTCAATAGGGGGTGATTTTTAGAAAAGAAAACATTTTCTGAATTATCCCAAATGAAGTTTCTGCGGTGGAATTTTTGGCGGAAAAAAATAGGGTTTGGCTCACCGGAGATCGTCTGAGGACGACTGTGCGAGTTTTGCCAATGAATTATCTATGGAGAAAATTAAAGCCACCGCTGCCATGCTATAAGTTCTACTTCTTGCAGAGTTAAAAATTGGATTTCGAGAGATTTTAGATGATTAAAGTGAAAATTAGTTCTTTCCCTTAAACGGGTCCGCAATTTTTGGTCACAATTTAAAAGGTGCTATAGGAGGAAACAAAAAAAGAATGGTTTTAGAGAAAATGAGTCATAAAGGAAACTAGTTTTAGAAACCGAAAAGAATTTTAAAGGAAAGTAGATATAGGTACGGATTTTTGTTCCGACCCACTTGTGAGGGAGGAAATATTACTCAAATGGTTTTTATCAGACAATTTTGGCCGAAAGATATATTCACCGTAGAGAGGTGAGACTGGTATCACTAGAAATCTCCTCCAGCGTAGAATATGGAATTAAAATTTTTTTTTTCATTTTTTGTTTTTTACAGGGAGTTATCGAGGTTTAAACTTTTGGGAAAAGTAGAGAGAATTCCGTTGATTTTGTACAAATTTTATTAAATTTTCGCCCAAATTTTGCTAAAATGTGTTCATATTGTTGAAAATAATGTTATTGCTTTTACGTTTAAGGATAAACAAGACTGGCCACTTTTGTCCGAATTTTTTTAGTTAATATTATAATTTAGTTAATGGCACCTTCAAATAAGATTGAAAATTTGCGCAAAATGAATTTTTTAATATATTTTGTGAGTGGCTGATAATTTAAACGACTACGAAGCCGTTCTCTCACAAAACTTATTGGACTTATGTCGTTGCCTGTAATTGTGGTTCTCTTTGTTTTCGTGGGGCATATTCCTGTCAATCAGAAGCCCTAAATGTATCTATACATGAATGATTTTTTTTTACTGATTCTGATTTCAGATTCGGTCCAACGACTTCGATGACTTCCTTTAATTTTTTTAGGAAAATAGTTTTGGTACTTCACAATTTTTGCATAATTTTCGGTATCCGGATTTTATTTGTTCTCTTTTTAACTCATCGCGAAGCTCAAGATTACTCCAACTGGCATTGCAAGAATTCGGAAAAGAACTTGGTTAAAGATTTCAGTGGACAGCTTAAATTTTTAACGGTTGAGCATCAGTGCTCTCTCAAAATTTAATAGGAGTTTGTTGTCTTTACCCCTAATTGTCGTTCTTTTTGTTGTCGTGTAGCGTGAAAATCAAAAGCTTCGATTGCTTTCAAGGATGCTATGCAGAATCTATATCATTATTTTAGTTTACAGCTAACGGTTTTAAAGACCTTCAATTAATTTTTTAAAGAAAATATTTTTGTTATTCTTTTTTTTGTTGTCAAAAAGTAAGTAAGTCTTATTATTGACAAAACTCATTAGTCTTTTGCTGGCCGAAACAATAATTTTGCTGTTGATTATATTTTTACAGGTGTCGATTTAGCTTAGAAACGCTTTTTAACAAGCATTTCTTGAGTTTTTGGTACTGTTCAATATTTGTTGTTCACTTGCTGTCTTTTCAACAAAGACTCTGCCTAGAAGACCCAGATAAAATAAAAAAACTCAAGCCAAGCATTCAATTCTCTTGTCATGATACAGATTTTAAGAGTTCTTAAGGTATTACACATATAATGGCTTCAACACTGGCTTCGAAAAATTGTGAAACTTTGAGTTGTCCTTAATTGATGTTTTTGTCGTCCTATGATTTGATCTAAGTAGTAACAAGCACAACTGGCATTTTAAGCAGATGCAAATTGATCTGTTTTTGTTTTAAAGTTAAAGCTCATGGTTTGTTTAAAAATTTGAAAAAGTTTTCAAAAATTAGTGGATTTTTGAGCTTTGTCACTTTTATCTTATTGCTTTCATTTTTGTGGCCTAGTTTCTGAAACGACAGGTTGCATCGTTTTTCCAGTAAAACAAAATCCAATTTTTAAAATAGTTTTTATTCAACTAATGGTTTCATGGCTTTGCTACTACGAATTTTCATATATGTGATTTTTGGATATTTTGATTCTGAGTATTTTTTTGTTTATTGTCCACATTATTATACTAATTGGCCCAATTGGCTTTGAAAGAATGCAAAATCGACTAAATTTATTATTTTCCATGAATAAGATACAATTTTAACGGTTGCTGCTCCGCGTTCTTGATAAATTCAAATGTTCTTTGTTTCGTTTTTGCCGTTATTTTCGGAGTCTTCTGACAAATTACGGAAAACGACAAGCCTCAACTGTTTTCTATGACGTAAGAGCTACATTTTTAATGAGTTTTAATGAGCCGAGTTGATACTAAGTAGTTTCAATGAATTGAAATTGGTTGTTTTCGAAAAAAGAAAGGTAGTTTTGAACTTTGTCTTTTCTGCTCTTCTTTCTCGGCCTGTCACAGAGCCGCAATTTTGAGAGGTCTTATAACTTATCCAATGAACATGTAAGGAAGTACAGGTTTAATTGCTTAAATCAGGTTTCATCTGATTCATTTCTCTTTTTGTTACTAAGAGATTTCTTAAGCATAGTCATCAAGTTTTGGTAATAGTTGAATTTTGCTAATATTTGTTTTTGTTTGTGTAATGACCAGTACTCTCTTTGATGGAAAATCTCATCGGCCCTCTAATCCAGCATTATATTTTCACTTAATTTTTGTTGAAAGGTATGTGATTTTCTGAACGTTTTCTCTCTCTTCCTCATTTGGTAGACAATCAAATCAAAACGTAGATGGTCGGGGTCGGAACATCATGTGCGAACGCACATTATCGAGCCTTTTTCTTTTATCTAAACTAATGCAACTTTCTGATGGCATTTAAGAGTTGCTCGAATTGAACAGTTTTCATTTCATACTGTTTTTATCAGTTGGTTTTTTTTCACATTCAAACATTTCCAAACAACATCCCCTTTTCATCGTATTGCTCCATACTTATATCTTGACAGTTTTCAAACGTTTCGCATTCAACGGCCTTGCTATTCCAAACAACGTTCATATAACAGTCATGGAATGTTTGTTTCGCAATTTTTGTTTCTCAAGAGCTCATCTTGTTGTCAATGCTTAGTTTAACTTGAGACGCTTTCACCCAAATATTAACCAAGAGAATTGCCTAAAAAACCTCCATCAACAAACCTTTTTTGAGATCACCAGCACTACCTACTTATAGAAAATTTGTGACCGCCAGAATGATTAGGACCTTAAAGTTTGATCTTTTTATATCGGGAGGGGTGTCACTGGCGTAAAAACATCGCAGGGCAACTTCGATTGCTTCCCAGATGGGAACATTGGTATATAAACTTTCAATATCTACTTATACGATTTGCTCAATTGCCTCATGCTAATATTGAACCATGCATTAACCTAATTGTTGCAACTTTGTGTGGTTATTTATTGCGTATTCAGAGGCCGGGCATTGTTTTTGGGTAGCCCCAATTACAGGGATTTTAGGTTCCGGAGGAGGATAGAAATCTTCGAATAATTATTTCTTATTCTTAGAATAATTTATTTGTTTACAGCGTGGAAGCATTTGGCGTGAGAGTTCTCCGCATCTGCTTGACAGAATAATTTCCCAGCCCCTTAGCGGGCTTCTCCCTTCGTCCCAATGATTCCCTAATTTAGCCGAAAGTGAAAAGGGTACCACCACCAACCCCTGAGCCACAATACGATGTTTGTATGCAAGGGTGTAATCCATTAAAAACTGCCAATTGTGTTAAGTGCAAAAATGTATACGTTCATCACGCTTGCCTTGGAATCACTAGCTCTACAAATTTGCAAGCAATGATTTCTTGGTCGTGTAAAACATGCTCGACAACCTTTGCTACTTAGATATCAGCCCTTGATAGAGTATCGGCTATGGAGAAGAAAATAGAATGAGTCAATTCACAAAATCGAGAATTTGCTCTGCTTCGAAATGAAGAGGCGTTGCTTAGAAAAACAGATTCTCCATTCCTGAATGCGGCTAAAACTGGATTTCACAGAAATAGAATTGAGAGTTCTTCAAGCGCTTAAAGCATTTCAGGCAGCCAAAAAAAGCTGAAGAACTTGTTATGAAACCTACACAAAAAAAAACGAATTGTTTTTTTGGTTACTACGTGGAAGCATTTGGTGTGAGAATTCTCCGCATCTGTTCAACCTGATTAATACAAGTTTAAAGTTTTCTTTCGATTTCTACTAGCTATTGTTGTTTCTTCTGATTAAAGTTGAAAATTTGGCGTAAGAGTTCTCTGCATCTGTTGGACAGAATAATTTCCCAGCCGCTTAACAGGCTTTTCCCTTCGACTCATTAATTCCCCATTGTAAATGGCACCACCACCGCCCCTGAGCCACAATGCCTTAATTGGATGCAGCGATGTAATCCAGTAGCAACTGCGAATTGTGTTAAGTGCCAAAATGTATACATTCATCGTGCTTGTTTTGGAGTCACGAGCTGTTCAAAAATGCAAGCAATGATTTTTTGGTCGTGCAAAACATGCTCGACAACCTTTACTACTTAGACATCAGCCCTTCATAGAATATCAGCTGCGGAGAAGAAATTAGAATTAGTCAATTCACAAATCCGAGAATTTGCTCTGCTTCGAAATGAAGTGGCGTCGCTTAGAAAACCAGATTCTCCATTCCTGAATGCGGTTAATACTGGGTTTCACAGAAATAGAATTGAGAGCTCTTCAAGCGCTTGCAGCATTTCAGGCAGCAAAAAAGAGAAAAAATGAAGAATTCGTTATGAAATCTACACAAAGGAAACTAATTACTTATTTGGTTACTACGTGGAAGCATTTGGCGTGAGAATTCTCCGCATCTGCTTGACCTGAGTAATACAATTTTATCGTTTTCTTGCGATTTCTACTAGCTATTTTTGTTTTATCTTATTAAAGTTCAAAGTTTCGCGTGAGAGTTCTCTGCATCTGTTTGAATGAATCATTTCCTAGCCGCTCAACAGGCTTTTCCCTTCAACTCAATAATTCCCCATTGTAACCGATATTGAAAATGGCACCACCACCGCCCCTGAGCCACAATGCCATAAATGGATGAAGTGATGTAATCCAATAGCAATTGCGAATTGTGTTAAGTGCCAAAATGTATACATCCATCGTGCTTGTTTTGGAGTCACGAGCTGTTCAAAAATACAAGCAATGATTTTTTGGTCGTGCAAAACATGCTCGACAACCTTTACTACTTAGACATCAGCCCTTCATAGAATATCAGCTGCGGAGAAGAAATTAGAATTAGTCAATTCACAAATCCGAGAATTTGCTCTGCTTCGAAATGAAGTGGCGTTGCTTAGAAAACCAGATTCTCCATTCCTGAATGCGGTTAATACAGGGTTTCACAGAAATAGAATTGAGAGCTCTTCAAGCGCTTGCAACATTTCAGGCAGCAAAAAAGAGAAAAAATGAAAAATTCTTTATGAAATCTACACAAAGGAAACCAATTACTTATTTGGTTACTAAGTGGACGCATTTGGAGTGAGAATTCTCCGCATCTGCCTGGCCTGAGTAATACAATTTTATCGTTTTCTTTCGATTTATACTAGCTATCTTTGTTTTATCTTATTAAAGTTGAACGTTTGGCGTGAGAATTCTCCGCATCTGTTTGACTGGATAATTTTCCAGCCACTTAACGGGCTTTTCCGTTCATCCCAATGATTCCCAAACTTAGCCGAAAGTAAAAATGGCACCACCACCGCCCCCTGAGCCACAATGCGATATTTGTATGCAGCGATGTAATCCATTAAAAACTGCGAATTGTGCTAAGTGCAATAATGTACACTTTCATCATTCTTGCTTTGGAATCACGAGCTGTTGAAAAGTGCAAGCAATGAATTTTTTGGTCGTGCAAAACATGCTCGACAACCTTTGCTACTTAGATATCTGCCTTTCATAGAATATCAGCTACGGAGAAGAAATTAAAATGAGTCAATTCACAAATCCGAGAATTTGCTCTGCTTCGAAATGAAGTGGCGTTGCTTAGACAGCCAGATTCTCCATTCCTGAATGCGGCTAAAACTAGATTCAACAGAAATAGAATTGATAGCTCTTCAAGCGCTTAAAGTATTTCAGGCAGCCAAAAAAAGCTGAAGAACTTGTTATGAAACCTACACAAAGGAAACTAATTAATTATTTGATTACTACGTGGAAGCATTGGGCGTGAGCATTTTCCGCATCTGTTTGACCTGAGTAATACAACTTTAACGTTTTTTTTCGGTTTCTACTAGCTATTGTTGTTTTTTCTTATTAAAGTTGAAAATTTGGCGTGAGAGTTCTCTGCAACTGTTTGACTGAATCATTTCCTAGCCGCTCAACAGGCTTTTCCCTTCAACTCAATAATTCCCCATTGTAACCGATATTGAAAATGGCACCACCACCGCCCCTGAGCCACAATGCCATAAATGGATGAAGCGATGTAATCCAATAGCAATTGCGAATTGTGTTAAGTGCCAAAATGTATACATCCATCGTGCTTGTTTTGGAATCACGAGCTGTTCAAAAATACAAGCAATGATTTTTTGGTCGTGCAAAACATGCTCGACAACCTTTACTACTTAGACATCAGCCCTTCATAGAATATCAGCTGCGGAGAAGAAATTAGAATTAGTCAGTTCACAAATCCGAGAATTTGCTCTGCTTCGAAATGAATTGGCGTTGCTTAGAAAACCAGATTCTCCATTCCTGAATGCGGTTAATACTGGGTTTCACAGAAATAGAATTGAGAGCTCTTCAAGCGCTTGCAACATTTCAGGCAGCAAAAAAGAGAAAAAATGAAAAATTCTTTATGAAATCTACACAAAGGAAACCAATTACTTATTTGGTTACTAAGTGGACGCATTTGGAGACTGGATTTCACAGAAATAGAATTGAGAGCTCTTCAAGCTCTCAAGGCATTTCGGGCAGCAAAAAAAGAGAAAAAATGAAGAATTCGTTTTGAAATCTACACAAAAAGACACTAATTACATATTTGGTTACTACGTGGAAGCATTTGGCGTGAGAATTCTCCGCATCTGTTTGACTGGATAAATTCCCAGCAACTTAACGGGCTTCTCTTTTCATCCCAATGATTCCCAAACTTAGCTGAAAAAGAAAATGGCACCACCACCGCCCCCTGAGCCACAATGCGATATTTGTATGCAGCGATGTAATCCAGTAACAACTGCCAATTGTGTTAAGTGCAAAAATGTATACGTTCGTCACGCTTGCCTTTGAATCACTAGCTCTTCAAATTTGCAAGCAGTCATTTTCTGGTCGTGTAAAAAATGCTCGACAACTTTTGCTGCTGAGACATCAGCCCTTGATAGAATATCAGCTATGGAGAAGAAAATAGAATTCGTCAATTCTTAAATCCGAGATAACGCTCTGCTTCGCAATGAAGTGCCGTCGCTTAATAAACCAGATTATCTTTTCCTGAATGCGGATAAAATTGGATTTCACAGAAATAGAATTGAGAGCTCTTCAAGCTCTCAAAGCATTTCGGGCAGCAAAAAAAGAAAAACTGAAGAATTCGTATGGAACCTACACAACAAAAACTAATTATTTATTTGGTTACTACGTGGAAGCATTTGGTGTGAGAAGTCTCCGCATCTGCTTGACCTTAGTAATACAATTTTAACGTTTTGTTTCGATTTCTACTAGCTATTTTTTTAAACTTATTAAATGTGAAAGCGCGAGGTTGAAAGCGTAAAATTGGCGTGAGATTTCTCCTCATCTGTTTGACTCGAACAAATTCCCAGCCGCTTAACGGGCTTTTCCTTTCGTCCCAATGGTTCCCAAACTTAGCCGAATGTGAAAAAGGCACCACCACCGCCCCCTGAGCCACAATGCGATGTTTGTATGCAGCGATGTAATCCAGTAACAACTGCGAATTGTGTTAAGTGCAAAAATGTATACGTTCATCACGCTTGCCTTGGAATCACGAGCTGTTCAAATTTGCAAGCAACGATTTTCTGGTCGTGTAAAATATGCTGGACAAATTTTCTGCTGAGATATCAGCCCCTGATAGAATATCAGCAATGGAGAAGAAAATAGAATGCGTCAATTCACGAATCCGAGATGTCGCTCTGCTTCGAAATGAAGTGGCATCACTTAGAAAACCAGATTCTCCTTTCCTGAATGCGGATAAAACTGGATTTCACAGAAATAGAATTGAGAGCTCTTCAAGCTCTCAAGGCATTTCGGGCAGCAAAAAAAGAGAAAAAATGAAGAATTTGTTATGAAATCTACAAAAAGAGACACTAATTACATATTTGGTTACTACGTGGAAGCATTTGGCGTGAGAATTCTCCGCATCTGTTTGACTGGATAAATTCCCAACCACTTAACGGGCTTTTCCTTTCGTCCCAATAATTCCCAAACTTAGCCGAAAGTGAAAATGGCACCACCACCGCCCCCTGAGCCACAATGCGATATTTGTATGCAGCGATGTAATCCAGTAACAACTGCCAATTGTGTTAAGTGCAAAAATGTATGCGTTCTTTACGCTTGCCTTTGAATCACTAGCTCTACAAATTTGCAAGCAATGATTTCTTGGTCGTGTAAAACATGCTCGACAACCTTTGCTACTTAGATATCAGCCCTTGATAGAGTATCGGCTATGGAGAAGAAAATAGAATTCGTCAATTCACGAATCCGAGATGACGCTCTGCTTCGCAATGAAGTGCCGTCGCTTAACAAACCAGATTATCTTTTCCTGAATGCGGATAAAATTGGATTTCACAGAAATAGAATTGAGAGCTCTTCAAGCTCTCAAAGCATTTCGGGCAGCAAAAAAGAAAAGGTGAAGAATTCGTTATGGAACCTACACAACGAAAACTAATTGTTTATTTGGTTACTACGTGGAGGCATTTTGCGCCCATGAAGTCTCCGCATGCATCTGTTTGTCTTGAGTACTACAATTTTAACGTTTTGTTTCGATTTCTACTAGCTATTTTTTTAACTTATTAAAATTGAAAGTTTGGCGTGAGTTTTCTCCGCATCTGTTTGACTGAATAAATTCCCAGCCACTTAACGGGCTTTTACTTTTTTCCCAATGATTCCCAAACTTAGCCGGAAGTGAAAATGGCACCACCACCGCCCTCTGAGCTACAATGCGATATTTGTATGCAGCGATGTAATCCGGTAACAACTGCGAATTGTGTTAAGAGCAAAAATGTAGACGTTCATCACGCTTGCCTTGGAATCACAGGCTGTTCAAATTTACCAGCAACGATTTCCTGGTCGTGGAAAATATGCTCGACAAATTTGCTGCTGATATATCAGCCCTTGATAGAATATCAGCTATGGAGAAGAAAATAGAATGCGTCAATTCACGAATCCGAGATGTCGCTCTGCTTCGAAGGGAAGTGGCGTCGCTTAGAAAACCAGTTTCTCTTTTCCTGAATGCGGAAAAAAACTGGATTTCACAGAGATAGAACTGAGAGCTCTTCAAGCTCTCAAGGCATTTCGGGCAGCAAAAAAAGAAAAGCTGAAGAATTCGTATGGAACCTACGCATCAAAAACTATTTTTTTACTTGGTTACTACGTTGAAGCATTTGGCGTGAGAAGTCTCCGCATCTGCTTGACCTGAATAATTCAATTTTAACGTTTTGTTTCGATTTCTACTAGCTATTTTTTTAAATTGATTAAAATTGAAAGTTTGGGGTGAGATTTCTCCGCATCTGTTCGACTGAATAAATTCCCAGCCGCTTAACGGGCTTTTCCTTTCGTCCCAATGATCCCCCAACTCTGCCGAAAGTGAAAATGGCACCACCACCGCCCCCTGAGCCACAATGCGATTTTTGTATGCAATGATGTAATCCAGTAACAACTGCAAATTGTGTTAAGTGCAAAAATGTATACGTTCTTCACGCTTGCCTTTGAATCACTAGCTCTTCAAATTTGCAAGCGATCATTTTCTGGTCGTGTAAAAAAATGCTCGACAAATTTTGCTGCTGAGATATCAGCCCTTGATAGAATATCAGCTATGGAGAAGAAAACAGAATTCGTCAATTCACGAATCCGAGATGACGCTCTGCTTCGCAATGAAGTGCCGTCGCTTAATAAACTAGATTATCCTTTCCTGAATGCGGATAAAATTGGTTTTCACAGAAATAGAATTGAGAGCTCTTCAAGCTCTCAAAGCATTTCGGGCAGCGAAAAAAGAAAAGCTGAAGAATTCGTTATGGAACCTACACAACGAAGACTAATTGATTATTTGGTTACTACGTGGAAGCATTTTGCGCCCATGAAGTCTCCGCACGCATCTGCTTGTCTTGAGTATTAAAATTTTAACGTTTTGTTTCGATTTCTACTAGCTATTTTTTTAACTTATTAAAATTGAAAGTTTGGCGTGAGTTTTCTCCGCATCTGTTTGACTGAATAAATTCCCAGCCACTTAACAGGCTTTTACTTTTTTCCAATGATTTCCAAACTTAGCCGGAAGTGAAAATGGCACCACCACCGCCCCCTGAGCCACAATGCGATTTTTGTATGCAATGATGTAATCCAGTAACAACTGCAAATTGTGTTAAGTGCAAAAATGTATACGTTCTTCACGCTTGCCTTTGAATCACTAGCTCTTCAAATTTGCACGCAATCATTTTCTGGTCGTGTAAAAAAATGCTCGACAAATTTTGCTGCTGAGATATCAGCCCTTGATAGAATATCAGCTATGGAGAAGAAAACAGAATTCGTCAATTCACGAATCCGAGATGACGCCCTGCTTCGCAATGAAGTGCCGTCGCTTAATAAACTAGATTATCCTTTCCTAAATGCGGATAAAATTGGTTTTCACAGAAATAGAATTGAGAGCTCTTCAAGCTCTAAAAGCATTTCGGGCAGCGAAAAAAGAAAAGCTGAAGAATTCGTTATGGAACCTACACAACGAAGACTAATTGATTATTTGGTTACTACGTGGAAGCATTTTGCGCCCATGAAGTCTCCGCACGCATCTGCTTGTCTTGAGTATTACAATTTTAACGTTTTGTTTCGATTTCTACTAGCTATTTTTTTAACTTATTAAAATTGAAAGTTTGGCGTGAGTTTTCTCCGCATCTGTTTGACTGAATAAATTCCCAGCCACTTAACAGGCTTTTACTTTTTTCCAATGATTCCCAAACTTAGCCGGAAGTGAAAATGGCACCACCACCGCCCTCTGAGCTACAATGCGATATTTGTATGCAGCAATGTAATCCGGTAACAACTTCGAATTGTGTTAAGTGCAAAAATGTAGACGTTCATCACGCTTGCCTTGGAATCACAGGCTGTTCAAATTTACCAGCAACGATTTTCTGGTCGTGGAAAATATGCTCGACAAATTTGCTGCTGATATATCAGCCTTTGATAGAATATCAGCTATGGAGAAGAAAATAGAATGCGTCAATTCACGAATCCGAGATGTCGCTCTGCTTCGAAGGGAAGTGGCGTCGCTTAGAAAACCAGTTTCTCTTTTCCTGAATGCGGAAAAAACTGGATTTCACAGAAATAGAACTGAGAGCTCTTCAAGCTCTCAAGGCATTTCGGGCAGCAAAAAAAGAAAAGCTGAAGAATTCGTATGGAACCTACACATCAAAAACTATTTTTTTACTTGGTTACTACGTTGAAACATTTGGCGTGAGAAATCTCCGCATCTGCTTGACCTGAATATTACAATTTTAACGTTTTTGTTTCGATTTCTACTAGCTATTTTTTTTAATTTGATTAAAATTGAAAGTTTGGCGTGAGATTTCTCCGCATCTGTTCGACTGAATAAATTCCCAGCCGCTTAACGGGCTTTTCCTTTCGTCCCAATGATCCCCCAACTCTGCCGAAAGTGAAAATGGCACCACCACCGCCCCCTGAGCCACAATGCGATTTTTGTATGCAGCGATGTAATCCAGTAACAACCGCAAATTGTGTTAAGTGCAAAAATGTATACGTTCATCACGCTTGCCTTGGAATCACGAGCTGTTCAAATTTACCAGCAACAATTTTCTGGTCGTGGAAAACATGCTCGACAAGTTTGCTGCTGATATAGCAGCCCTTGATAGAATATCAGCTATGGAGAAGAAAATAGAATGCGTCAATTCACGAATCCGAGATGTCGCTCTGCTTCAAAATGAAGTGGCGTCGCTTAGAAAACCAGATTCTCCTTTCATGAATGCGGATAAAACTGGATTTCACAGAAATAGAATTGAGAGCTCTTCAAGCTCTCAAAGCATTTCGGGCAGCAAAAAAAGAAAAGCTGAAGAATTCGTATGGAACCTACACAACGAAAACTAATTATATATTTGGTTACTACGTGGAAGCATTTGACGTGAGAAGTCTCCGCATCTGCTTGACCTGAGTAATACAATTTTAACATTTTGTTTCGATTTCTACTGGTTTTTTTTAAAACTTATTAAAATTGAAAGTTTGGCGTGAGATTTCTCCTCATCTGTTTGACTGAAAAAATTCTCAGCCGCCTAACGAGCTTTTCCCTTTTTCCCAATGATTCCCAAACTTAGCCAAAAGTGAAAATGGGCCCACCACCGCCCCCTGAGCAAGAGTGCGATATTTGTATGCCGCGATGTAACCCAGTAAAAACTGCGAATTGTGTTAAGTGCAAAAATGTATACTTTCATCACGCTTGCCTTGAAATCACGAGCTGTTCAAATGTGCAAGCATTGATTCTATGGTCGTTTAAAATATGCTCGTCAACCTTTGCTGCTGAGATATTAGCCCTTGATAGAATATGAGCTATGGAGAAGAAAATAGAACGCGTCAATTCAATAATCCGAGATCTTGCTCGGCTTCAAAATGAAGTGGCGTTGCTTAGAAAACCAGATTTTCCATTCCTGAATGCGGCTAAAACTGGATTTCACAGAAATAGAATTGAGAGCTTTTCAAGCTCTCAAAGCATTAAAAAACTGGAAAATTGAAGAATTCGCTATGGACCTAAACAAAGAAAACTAATTGTGTATTTGGTTACTAAGTGGAAGCATTTGGCATGAGAGTTCTCCGCATCTGTTTGACTGAACACTTTCCCAGCCGCTTAACGGGCTTTTCCTGTCGTGCCAATGTTTCCCCAATTTTACCGAAAATGAAAATGGCACCACCATCGCCCCCTCAGCCACAATGCGATATTTGTATTCAGCGATGTAATATAATAGCAACTGCCAATTGTGTTAAGTGCCAAAATGGATACATTCATCATGCTTCTTTTGGAATCACGAGCTGTTCAAATTTGCAAGCAATCATTTTTTGGTCGTGCAAAACACGCTCGACAACCTTTACTACTTACATATCAGCCCTTGATAGAATATCAGCTATGGAGAAGAAAATAGAATGCGTCAATTGACGAATCCGAGATGTCGCTCTGCTTCGAAATGAAGTGGCGTCGCTTAGAAAACTAGATTCTCCTTTCATGAATGCGGATAAAACTGGTTTTCGCAGAAATAGAATTGAGAGCTCTTCAAGCTCTCAAATCATTTCGGGCAGCAAAAAAAGAAAAGCTGAAGAATTCGTATGGAACTTACACAACGAAAACTAATTATTTATTTGGTTATTACGTGGAAGCATTTCGCGTGAGAAGTCTCCACATCTGCTTGACCTGAGTAATACAATTTTAACGCTTTGGTTCGATTTCTACTAGCTTTTTTTAAACTTATTAAAATTGAAAGTTTGGCGTGAGATTTCTCCGCATCTGTTTGACTGAATAAATTCCCAGCCGCTTATCGGGCTTTTCCCTTTTTCCCAATGATTCCCAAACTTAGACGAAAGTGAAAACGGCCCCACCACCGCCACTTGAGCAACAGTGCGATATTTGTATGCCGCGATGTAACCCAGTAAAAACTGCGAATTGTGTTAAGTGCAAAAATGTATTTTTTCATCACGCTTGCCTTGAAATCACGAGCTGTTCAAATGTGCAAGCATTGATTCTATGGTCGTATAAAATATGCTCGACAACCTCTGCTGCTGAGATTTTAGCCCTTGACAGAATATGAGCTATGGAGAAGAAAATAGAACGCGTCAATTCACTAATCCGAGATCTTGCTCGGCTTCAAAATGAAGTGGCGTTGCTTAGAAAACCAGATTTTCCATTCCTGAATGCGGCTAAAACTGGATTTCACAGAAATAAAATTGAGCGCTCTTTAAGCTCTCAAAGCATTAAAAAAATGGAAAATTGAAGAATTCGCTATGGACCTAAACAAAGAAAACTAATTGTTTATTTGGTTATTAAGTGGAAGCATTTGGCATAAAAGTTCTCCGCATCTGTTTGACTGAACGCTTTCCCAGCCGCTTAACGGGCTTTTCCTTTCGTCCCAATGATTCCCCAATTTTACCGAAATTGAAAATGGCACCACAACCGCCCCCTCAGCCACAATGCGACATTTGTATGCAGCGATGTAATCCAGTAGCAACTGCGAATTGCGTTAAGTGCCAAAATGTATACATTCATCATGCTTGTTTTGGAATCACGAGCTGTTCAAATTTGCAAGCAATGATTTTTTGGACGTGCAAAACATGCTCGACAACCTTTACTACTTAGATATCTGCCTTTCATAGAATATCAGCTACGGAGAAGAAATTAGACTGAGTCAATTCGCAAATCCGAGAATTTGCTCTGCTTCAAATAATGTGGCGCTGCTTAGAAAACCAGATTCTCCATTCCTGAATGCGGCTAAAACTGGATTTCACAGGAATAGAATTGAGAGCTCTTCAAGCGCATGAAGCATTTCAGGCAGCAAAAAAGAGAAAAGCTGAAGAATTCGTTAAGAAACATACACAACTGAAACTAATTATTAAAGTGGTTACTACGTGGAAGAATTTGGCGTGAAAATTCTCCGCATCTGCTTGACCTGAGTAAAACAATTATAACGTTTTCTTTAGATTTCTAATAGCTAATATTGTTTTATCTTATTAAAGTTGAAAAATTGGCGTAAGAATTCTCCGCATCTGTTTGACTGAAAAAGTTCCCAGCCACTTAACGGGCTTTTCCTTTCGTTCTAATGATTCCCGAACTTAGCAGAAAGTGAAAATGGCACCACCACCGCTCCTTGAGCCACAATACGATATTTGTATGCAGCGATGTAATCCGGTAACAACTGCGAATTGTGTTAAGTGCAAAAATGTAGACGTTCATCACGCTTGCCTTGGAATCACGAGCTGTTCAAATTTACCAGCAACGATTTTCTGGTCGTGGAAAATATGCTCGACAAATTTGCTGCTGATATATCAGCCCTTGATAGAATATCAGCTATGGAGAAGAAAAAAGAATGCGTCAATTCACGAATCCGAGATGTCGCTCTGCTTCGAAGGGAAGTGGCGTCGCTTAGAAAACCAGTTTCTCTTTTCCTGAATGCGGAAAAAACTGGATTTCACAGAAATAGAACTGAGAGCTCTTCAAGCTCTCAAGGCATTTCGGGCAGCAAAAAAAGAAAAGCTGAAGAATTCGTTAGGGAACCTACAAAACGAAAACTAATTAATTATTTGGTTACTACGTGGAAGCATTTGGCGTGCAGAAATTTATACGTTCATCATGCTTCCTTTGGAATCACGAGCTGTTCAAATTTAAAAGCAATGATTTTCTGGTCGTGTAAAACATGCTCGACAACATTTGCTGCTGAGATATGAGCCCTTGGTAAAATATCAGCTATGAAGAAGAAAAAAAAATTCGTCAATTCATTAATCCGAGATGTTGCTCTGCTTCGAAAGGAAGTGGCGTTGCTTGAAAAGACAAACTTTCCATTCCTGAATGCGGCTAAAACTGGATTTTCACAGAAACAGAAATGACAGCTTTTCAAGTTTTCCAAATATTTCGGGCAGCAAAATAGATAATCTGAAGAATTCGTTATGGATCCTACACAAGAAAACTAAGGACTTCTAAGAAAGTGAAGACGGGAACAAACATGAGTTCCTCCATATTATCAGGTGTCAAAAAAACTTCTAAGCAACGGCATATCTATGTGGGAAGATTAAGTCAGTATATAAATACCACAGAGAAGGAACAGTACTGCGCTAAAAAGAGGTAGATCTTCTCCACTTCCGTCAGATCTCTAAACCAGAGTCACTGCTTAAACCCTTCAACAGTATCTTTAACTTCAATGATGAAAAAGTAGATTAACCCGACTTCTGCCCCAAAAATGATACAGTTTCAAGATTTTATCTAAACAATACTGCACTTGAATGGCTATAGGGTGTTGATCCAAACCGACTAAAGATAAGAAGCTCCTTATTTTCAGAAAAATCTCAGCTCAACTTTTTCTTTCACACTGCGCGTTCAGTTCGGAATAAAAAAATGAATTAAGTGCCACTATAGAGTTAAACGAAATCCATATTGGAGTATATGTGGAATCTTTGATTAGTAATACATCTGTTCACAACTTTTTACTTTGACAATGTTGTCCACGCGGAATTAATAATTTTATTGCCCCATGACTCAATAAAGGAGGCGAGGGAATCTGCATTTTTCACATATCTGACCTCCTATTGAAAAATTTTGAGATTGTTGCATCTGAATGCAGAAAAAAAAGAATGCGTCAATTCTATAATCCGAGATGTTGCTCTGCTTCAAATGGAAGTAGCGTTGCTTAGAGAACCAAACTTTCCATTCCTGAATGCGGCTAAAACAGTTTTTCACAGAAATAGAAAAGACAGCTCTTCAAGCTCTCAAAGCAATTCGGGCAGCAAAAAGAAGATCTGAAGAATTCGTTATGGAACCTACACAAAGAAAACTAAGGCTTTCCAAGGATTTAAAGACGGGAACAAACACGAGTTCCTGCTTATTATCAGGTGTCAAAAAAAACCTTCTAAGCGACCGCATATCTATGTGGGAAGACTAGGTCAGCAAATAACTACAACAGAGATGGAACAGTACTTTGCTAAAAACGAGGTAGATCTTCTCCACTTCCGTCAGAATTCTAAACCAGAGTCACTGCTTAAACTCTTCAACAGTGTCTTTAATTTCGATGTTGAATCAATCGATTTCTGACCCGAAAACGATACAGTTTCAGGATTTTATCTAAACAATACTGCACGTGAATGGCTATATTTTGTTGATCAAAATGGACTAAAGATAGCAAGTTCCCTATTTTCAGAAAAATCTCAGCTCAACTTTTTCTTAAACACTGCGCTTTCAGTTTGGAATAAGACAAAAGATTTAAGTGCTATTCTATAGTTAGACGAAATCCAGATTGGAATATTTGTGACATCCTGGATTAGTAATACGTCTGATGACAACTTTTTCCTTTAACAATGTTATCCACGCGGATTTAAGATTTGTAATGCCCCACGACTCAATAAAAGAGGCGGGGGAATCTGCATTTTTTACATATCTGACCTCCTATTGAAAAGTTTTGAAGTTGTTGCGCCTGAATATTTTGAGTGCTGTCTCATGATACTTAAAGCTGAAGGAAAAGCTTTACTAATAATCTCTTTTTATCGAACTTTTGAAGATGATGTCAAAACCTTTTATTAAGAACCTCGCCCATTTTTGGAGGAGGAAAGGTTGCTTTACGACCAAAAACTTCTGCTAGGTGATCTGAATATCTCTTTGACGACAAGCAATGATGCCTCACTTCTATGGATTTTATATAAGGAAGACTTCAGCTTAGTTCAGCACGTGGAAAGCGAAACTCATAAAACAGGAGGGCTTCTTGATCATGAATACCTATGCATTTATATCGTCTAAAAACATATGCATTGATGTTACAACAAATTCGCTCCTTACAACGTCAGATCTTTCAGTAAATTGTTTCTGGTTGATCAATTTTTTTAAGCCTACGCAAAAAATTGTTTACCAAAATTGAAAAACCTTTAAACTTGATATTTATGTAGAAGCTCTTCTGAAGTTTTTGATGGAGAATCATCCCGCAGATGTTGACATTGCTTGGAACAATTATTCAGCAGCAGAAGAAACAGTCTTGAAGACTCTGGTTCCGCGTAAAACTAAAACCCTGACAATTCACAGATGTGCGTTTTTGACGACAAATTGTGGAAACTGAAGAGGAACAGAAGAATATCAAAGCTTGCTATTTGAAAGTTCAGGAACATGGACTTAAAATCCTTCTTTGAAGCATACACAAAAACATATTTTCAGAAATTTCTTCAAAAACGTGCTACTTATACTAAAATTATACTGAAGAATGAACGTCTGTTGCAAGATATGAAAGCAAATAAACGCTAGCCTCCGCATTCAACTACTTCATAGCAAAAAAGAAAAATATTATTGGGTCAATTGATTCTATCACGTCAGATGAAAGCTATTGAATAAAACGGTGCAGTAGGAATGTTTTTAGGCAATTATCTCTGATTGGTTTCAAAATATTAATTTCGGAATCCTCTTGCAGTACGTCTCCGCTCGTCAGAATCCCGACGCGCTTTGTAAATTTGTTTCCTAATTCTTATCTATCCGTGCTGTTGAACCTTATATATTCCTCTTTAGCGCATGAAGTTTTTCCGCAGAATCTAAAAACAGTCGTTGGGAAACCATACATCAAAAATTACAATTTCGATTGTCAAGACTGAGCGAATTATCGTCCATTATCAAATCTAAGCTTAATTTCAAAAATATAAGAAAGATTTGTTCTGCCTCGACTGAGATATCATCTTGAAGCTAACAGTATTTTATTCAAATTCCAAAGTGCTTATAGAAAGTTCTTAACAGTAACAGCACTCCTGAAAGTATCCAATGACATTTTGCTCAACTTGAAGAATTGCAAAAAAGCACGTTTTACATTTGCCTTCATTTATCAGCCGCAGTTGGTCTAGGAATTGACCATCGTGTTTTCAGCTGTATCGGGTAGTTCACAAAAAGTGTTAATTGATGACATTTTTTCTTCGATGTAATCAGTTGAAACGGGTGTTCTTTAAGGTTCTCTTTAGGCCCTCTTCCTATAACTTGCTGTCTGTTACCATTAGAGCTTATATTTGTGGAGCCCATTGTGAATTATGATTTCTATGCTGATGACAAGGTTGTTTATTTTGTCTAAAACAACAATGTGACTCAAGAAATTTTTGCTTCATTATTCGGCACTCTGCAAAAATGGTTTAATGGTGAAAATTTTGACTAAACACAAAGAAAACGGAATTTATGAATATTGCTCGGATGAGCTCGTTGTTCGGTGATATTCAGCGGCCAATGGAATCTAATTTTACGTATAATGTGAAAATTTTGTGTTTTGTTTGAGATGACAAACTTTTTCTTTCCTGGCAAGTTAGTTCAGTGTGTGCAAGTTGTTACTATTTCTTAAGTAAAGTCTTCCATCAGAGACTCCATTCCGAAAGATTCATTAATTGATTTAGTGAGAGTTCTAGTTCTCATTAGGCCTGATTATTGGATTTCGTTTTATTATGGGTTGCCCGAATTTGTCCTTCAAAAATTACAACGGATTATGAACTGTGCATCCAGAATAATTTTTAGACTATCACCTGACAGATCGAATTCGGATTTCATTAGGCAGTTGCTTTGGTTACCTGTACAAAAACGCATTGTTTTTTTTTGAAAATTTCTCTGATGCGTGATCTTCTAGATAGCCATCCCCAGAGAGTTCCAGATTAACCTAACTCGCCAGTATCTCGAAATGTCAAAGTGACAAGATCTCAATATATTTACGAATTTCAGACAACAACTTTGAAGACAGCTTTTGGAAAAAGATCATTCAGTTTTGCAGCCCTCACAACTGGAATTGACTTCCTTTTGAAATAAAACATTCACCAAGCGAAATCGCCCTCAGACTGAGGCTTAAAACTTTTTTGTTCTGTGTATTTAATTGCACAGCCTTTCTGAGTACGTAAATAGTGCTTAATCCGATAATAATAGTAATAATAAACCTCAAGAGTTTGTGAACTTGAGGTTTCGATATTAGCTCCCAGCACTTTTTTCAAAAGTGGATTAAGGAAATTATTTGAGTTGTCATAAAGACTTCCCGTTATAGATAAAACAGGGCAAAAAAGTGTGTTTTTTTGCGAAAGGTTGTAATCTCTTAAATCGCGATGGTTGTGTGCTTGTTGTTCGATGTTTTTGTTTGGAAAACTTTGCTAATAGGAAGATTATTTTTCTATAATTCAAATAAATTTCTTCTGTATCCTTTTCTACTTTGAGAATTATCTCATCCTTTGTTGTCTCTAACCGGGAAAATTAGGAAAGGCCAGTATTTTATTCTGTTTTTTGGGTATGTTTTCCTCATAACGAAAAATCTGTTGTCATTATCAACGATACAGCTTAGAGTTCATTCTCTTTAAGAAATTTCGCCACATTTGATAATCCTCTGTCAGGTGATGTTTTTTAACATTTTAGCATTCCGTTTGGCGGATGCCTCTTCCACAATTTTTTTTTTGTTGTTGCTGTTGTTGTTGTAAAGTCTTTACAGCAAACCTGAAGGGCGTTTATCGCATGCATTCAGTTTAGAAAATTGTCCACTTTACTCTGCAGTTTTAGGCTGTCACCTTGCTCTCACTTAAACACAATTTTCGCTTTTATTACCCACGAATTTGTCTGTTATAGGGTGTTTTGATCCGTAAGATAGATGTTCGACAAATACTGGTAGTTCTATTCCGTCCTAAAGCTTTGACTGCGTCGTCTTTCCCTCATTAAGGTTGAAGTTGACGTCTGTAAAGCGACAGTTTTTCAAGCTATTGATTCATTGTTTGAATTTTTTTCCATCAATGAGCGAATGTTTTTGCGTTGCGAAAAGACTACTGAGGCTAAAAATTTATCCTTAATGAAGCTCTTGATTTTCGACCTGCCAGTCTCTGCATTTTTCGGAACACGAAGTTTCAGAGAATTGGGAATACATCATTACCTACGCATTTCTCGGATCTTTTCCTTTTGTGCCGCTCACTCCAGCTTAGTGGGTGCAAAATTTTTGCAAACCCAGTTGCCCGTGCCTTATATTTACATTATGATTTTCTGTGCACTACGCCAACGCATTGATTTTAAAATTCCTCTGATGCGTGATTTACTATAATAACTCGCCGGTATCTCGAAATGTCAGAGTGACAAGATCTCAATATATTTACGAATTTCAGACAACAACTTTGAAGACAGCTTTTGGAAAAAGATCATTCAGTTTTGCAGCCCTCACAACTGGAATTGACTTCCTTTTGAAATAAAACATTCACCAAGCGAAATCGCCCTCAGACTGAGGCCTAAAACTTTTTTGTTCTAAGTAGTTATTTGCACAGCCTTTTTGAATAGGTAAATAGTGCTTAATCCGATAATAATAGTAATAATAAACCTCAAGAGTTCGTGAACTTGAGGTTTCGATATTAGCTCCCAGCACTTTTTTTCAAAAGTGGATTAAGGAATTTATTTGAGTTGTCATAAAGACTTCCCGTTATAGATAAAACAGGGCAAAAAGTGTGTTTTCTGCGAAGGGTTGTAATCTCTTAAATCGCGATGGTTGTGTGCCTGTTGTTCGATGTTTTTGGAAAACTTTGCTAATAGTAAGATTGTTTTTCTATAATTCAAATAAATTTCTTCTGTATCCTTTTCTACTTTGAGAATTATCTCATCCTTTGTTGTCTCTAACCGGGAAAATAAGGAAAGGCCAGTATTTTGTTCTGTTTTTTGGGTATGTTTTCCTCATAACGAAAAATCTGTTGTCATTATCAACGATACAGCTTAGAGTTCATTCTCTTTAAGAAATTTCGCCACATTTGATAATCCTCTATAATTTTTTGTGTAGTGATACGTGCTCTGTACTTGCCTGGTGCATAACGTACTGGGGGCACAAACGATCCATTTCCCTATGAAATTTAACGTCATCTAGGAAAATTACCATCATCACATTTTTCTAGAAGTTTTGTAATCAGTTTCCGTTCTCCAGTACTCTGGCTCAACATGTGGCGTAGCCAACTGGGAGTTAGAATTATGTAGTAGTAGTAGTAGTAGTAGTAGTAGTAGTAGTAGTAGTAGTAGTAGTAGTAGTAGTAGTAGTAGTAGTAGTAGTAGTAGTAGTAGTAGTAGTAGTAGTAGTAGTAGTAGTAGTAGTAGTAGTAGTAGTAGTAGTAGTAGTAGTAGTAGTAGTAGTAGTAGTAGTAGTAGAAGTAGTAGTAGTAGTAGTAGTTCAGGCGTCTGCAATGCACGGTTTGAAGCACCCTTATTGATCGTTATAAATGAGATAGTTTCGAAAAAGTGTTACAGTTTTTGCACAGGCAGCGAATTCTCCAAGTGCACATGTCAATTTCGTTAAAAGTTTTAAAAAAGATTTTCCAATAAATGTCGCTGATCCGTTATTTTATATTTTTGTTGTCTGTAAAGTCTGTGTGTTTGTTGACACTATTATAGAGATAGGTTGTTCTCGACCAGAAATTTTCGTCGCTTTTGAATAATCGTTCTGTTCGTAAGTTTGATTTAACATTTCGCGCCTTGTCTCGCCCGATTATTGTTGTTGAAATGTATATACTTTTCTATGGCAATGTTGTATTTATTTTTTATGAGATCACAAGGTAATAATAAGCTGTGAATTTCGAAGTAAAAAGATAGAGGTAGAATTTTCAGTTTGATTAAACGTTCCCTTATATGTGAGAGAAGAACCTAATATCCATTTCGTCACACGTTTTTGGATTATTTTGATGAGTACTAGATCGCATTTAAACGGATGCCACACTTGACAGGCGTAGGATATAATTGGTACAATGAAACCCTTGTATGCGTTTAATTTAACTTGATGGAGAGTTCTGTGGTGAAGATTTCTTCTGAAGTACCAAAGTGCTTTATGAGTTTTGGAGGCTCGTGTGCTTGCGTTTTGATGCCAAGTGAGGTTATCACAAACTTGTATTCCCAGATCTTTTTGATGAGATGAGATAATGATAGTTTCATTTTTAATTGTAAAGAGCTACTTTTTCTCGAAACAAAGGATCTTTCATTTGTTTTCATGGAGGCGCATTTTGTTGTTATTGCACCATTCATTTAATTTCTGGAGATCAATTTGAAGTTCATGTTTGTTATTAGAGAGCAATTTGTAATCATCTTCATAACCGTAGGTTTGACTGTATTCGATTTTTTGTGGTAAATCATTTATGTAGACGAGAAAAAGTAGTGGCCCCAGGATTGAACCTTGCTGGACGCCGCTAGTGACGTCACGAAGGCTCGACTTTGAGGTTCCAATGCGAACACGATTTTTTCTGTCGTCGCAGCAGTTGGCTATTAATCTGAGCGCTTTTCCCCCGATCCCTGATTCCAACAGTTTTGCAACAACGCTGTGGTGGGGTCCTGTATCAAACGCTTTCTGGAAATCTAGTTAGAAAACGAAAAGTTAATCATGTGCAATTGAGTCGACTTCTTTGTACAGTTGGTCTAGAAAGCATAACATTTGAATAATTGCTGAACGTTGAGGCCGAAAACCCAACTGGGAATCGTGAAGTGTTCCTTTAACGAGCTCATAGAGTTTGTTGAACATAAGTTTCTCGAAAACTTTTGAGAGGCAACATAAGCAATCAATTGTTCTATACATATTGATTGCGGCTTTATCGCCCTCTTTGTGTATTGGTGTTATGTCAATTTGTTTCCAATACGCTGGAAATTTACCTGTGTTAATGAATGTTTGAAAAAGTAGAAGTAAGGATCTGCTTATTGTCTTTGATAGATTTTTCAGAAACAGGTTACTTATATCATCAGGGCCGTTGGCTTTACTAGTATCAAGTTTATTTAGTATACTTTCAATTTCTTTTTCTGAAATATCAAAGCGATTAAGATCTTTTTCTTCAAAATTGAACTGGTTCTCAACTTTTGATATTTTTGAATTGAAAACACTGGAAAAATAAATTGAACAACTCGGCTTTCTCTTCATTAGTGTTAGCAGTTTGTTTGTGTGTGTGATTTACAGAAAAATTCGAAGTTTAAACGGATGGAACTAATAAATTGGGGAAAGAAAAACTTATTTACCTTTGGAACCAATTACTGGTACCGTTGGTAATTTTCGTGGGGTTGTACGAACCACACTAGCGGTTCCTAGCACAGTGGTATTCCTTTGGATGGTCTTTTTTGTCTGTTTGCGCTGAAATTTGTGCGTAGGATTTTGTTCTTTAATATGGAGCAGATTCCTCCAAGGGCCTTCCCGTTGAGGTGGACGGCGTCGTTACTCAGGTGTACTCTTTTTTGTAATTTGTTGATGAATTCGTTTGTTGCTTTGGCCTTCTTTTTACTAGCTCTGTCCCTTCCTCGTGAAGGGATGCCAATTACAAATACTTTTTCTGTCGCAAGAGGCACAAGTTCTTCGGCTAGTGAGGCAAGTTCTGCTCTTTCTTCTGGTTCTTTGTTCGATGGTCTTGAGCCGGTGAAGATGTTTACACCAATGAATTGCCTTTTTTCCGGTAAGAATTCTGATAGATGTCGAATTTGCGCTCCTGGAAGTGATTGGATGTTAAAATTCGGAAATCGGAGATGTTTCAATTGGGAATCCGCAAAAATTATGTTTCTGGTCTTGGAAGTTTTAAAGATATGAAATGGCATTCAGTCTTCTTTTTTCACCCCTCCAAGCTAGGAACAGACGGGGCTTGAAAGAAAGATGAAATAAACCTTTGGAACCAATAACTGGTACCGGTGGTCTTATTGATATAGTTCCTAGCTTCAAATGATCTATTTAATAAGTTTATCACAACAACAATAATTTTAGCACAACAATTATGCTGATATCAGCGCCATGATTGGTAAGTTCACTCGAAATAGGGACATTTTGGGCACAATTTTAGTAGCTGTACGATTAATATGTTCGATAATAGTTTCACAGTATTTAGATATCTCGTCAGACCGCATCTGGTATATGCTCCTCCTGTTTGGTCTTGAAAACATTTTTTTTTCTCATAGAAAACTTATTTTCTATTGTTGATGCTTTAATTTTTGACTATTGACACGATTTATAAATGTATATAGTTGACTTGCCGCCCCCGAGTTGACCGACTACTCTTTTAGGTGAGAGACTTTCTTTTAATTTATCGTTTTTTAGTTGACAAATTTTGGATTCTCATAGTTGTCTCTCTTAATCTGGACATTGAAATAAGAACATATAACAGTCATCTTTCTTTTCTAAAATCTGATTGGTCAAAATTCTATAAATATGCTTTAATAGTAGAAAAACAATGAGAAGAACTTATTTGGTTTGAACCAAAACGCTTTCGATCGTTTGATTTTCTCGTAAAATTTTCAGAGATGGCTGTTGTCGATAATTCCTCCAAAGAGCAGCAGTCGTTGTCAGTTGAACAGTACGATGACACCGGTTTCTCTTTTGAGCATCAAAGTGTCCTGCTTCCTGGACCTGAGCGTATTCGTGTTGCTCATGGAACTGAAAATGGAACTAAGCTGCTCGAAAGCGCGTTCAAAATATCCAAAAAGACTGTAACCGAACTGTTCAAAAGAGGACTGTCAAGAAGTGGAAACAGAAATTGCCTTGGAACAATATGTAATGGATCAGTGCAGTGGCTGTGTTACAACGACGTGAGTGTCTTTAAAACAGAATTAGTTTTTTTCTTTTTATTCGTTTATCGAAAGTGAAAAATTCTAGTTTGATCAATGGAATTGTAACAATGATCTTCATTAATCTGGGTTTGCACAGATGTCTTGTCTCCTCTCGGTAATTGTTTTGCACGAATTATGAATTTTGTGATCCACAAGAAGTTACCATCAATTTGATAATTTCTGAAAATTCTGATAATTTCTTAAAACGAGTGTGTATTGCGCATTGTACAGACAACTATATGCAGCAAAACTATTTTTAAAGAAAATGCTCATCAAGCATCAGAAACGAAATCCTTACTATGGAAATAAAACTGCGACTACCAAAAATTGCTCTTTATAGTAATGAGTTTGTTCAAAGCAATTAAACATACCGGTTTCATTTCAAGAAATTCCAAAAAACCCTCAAGAAGTTTTTAACAATTAATATAGTCGTTTATATCTATGTAAAATTTTTGCATTGCCTATGAAATATTTCAGGCCTTTTTTTCAGTTAAACAGAAAATTTGCCTACGAGAAACCTCGTTCCATTATAACAACTGTCGAAAACGCTTAGTAAATAAATTTGACTTTATTTTAGATTTCGCTAAGCATCTCGAAAAAAATGTTGAACTGTCAGATATTTGCAGCTTACACGCCAATACTATTCAGAAGTTTATACGATTGAAGGCATTATATATATATATATATATATTATATATATAAATATATATATATATATATATATATATATATATATACATATATATAATATATATATATATATATATATATATATATGAATAAATTGCAATATATTAGTCTCATTAAAACACATTTTATATGATGGATTTGCACTGGAGACTTCCAATGGGAAGATTTTAGAGACACGCCTTTTATGCTACACATGAGATATCATTTATGCAAACCTGCCTCCACAAGCCATCTACTGGTAGCCGACTCAAGCCCGTGAATTGGAATTTGCGAATTTCATTATGCTCTCTCTGCCTGGTGGCAGAATTCAACGCTACCACAAGTTTATCCCAATCTTTTTGTTCTCTTCCTGGGCGGCAACGAGAGCTCAATGCTTAAACGATCTCCTCAAACAAAAGACTGACATCAGTTGGAAATTTAGAAGCTCAATTATCTTAAATGTAATTGGTACCGAAAAACGAGACGAGATACATTTTCACGACAGCGGAATCAACGACCTGGAAAACTGACTCAAAAGATAGCGTCCTTTATAAATTGAACGATCCAGTGTTACGAAATGAACAAATCAGTCGAACGATTGCGTGCCATAGTACCAGAAATTGCAGTTGTGGTTCCTTCAGTGGATAACCAGAGGGAGTTTTTTTATTTTCTTTGCTCACAGTGACCTTCAGGTAACACAGTTTAAGAAAATACTAAGGCTCAGTGTGACCCACTGGCTACAAAGTGACAAACATTTCAAATCGAAGGTATTATTTAAGAAAATCATTTCAATATAATCACAAACTCAAAGAAAATACGCCAGTCACCAAAAACAATAACAGCAAAACAAACAAACAAAAATCTCGAACTTCCTGTGCAACCTGTTCAAGCAAAATTAGCGAAAACAATGCTTTTTTCTAAAAACGTTATGCCTAAAATCCGAGTTTACTTGTTTCGATAAAAGTTGCATCGGCGTCTTAAGTAAATATGAGAAAAATCGACTCCCTATTTGCAATTATTGAATCTTTTGAGAATACAGCTCCCAATGAGCAGCTCAAAGAACTCCACGGGAAAATTTCAAAATCTGCGTATAATATGGAACAAACTATCTCATCTCTGAATAATATGCAAAAGGAGATGAAGTCTAAAATTTCCAAATGATTGCAAGTATAGGTGGATCTAGCAAGGCAGGAAAATTAACGTACAAGCAGCATACTTTCAATAAAAAACCCATGAAATATGCATTTGGTGAATGGATCATAAGGGGAGTCAAATTTCAAGGAAGCTGCTGAGAGAATGCAAGAGGACCTCTACCACATAGAGCAAATACTCGAGAACCTGAACATTGAAGACCGAAAAATAGTGAAACCTGTACGAGTTGGAAGTTATAATCCAGAAAACAAAAAGAAAGAGTAATCCTTGTCCACGCAGCAAGCGTACTTAGTAGAGATCCCATACTAAAGTCGGCAAGCTGCTTAAAACACTACAAGTACAATGACACCAATCTATATCAGCCCTGAATTGTCTCCCGAGGACGCTAAAAAGGAAAACAAAGCTTTAATAAAAACTCGAGAACTAATGACCAACGGAATACATCCAAAGGTTTTACTTATTCGACATCTTGAACTCGAAAAGAGAGAGAGAGAGAGAGAGAGATAATTGGCTTAGTGTTCCAATTGTAAGCAAGGGCAACCAGGCAAATAAAGATCGACTACTCCAAAAAAGCATAAAAATACTCACCTCTAATGCTCGAACTCTGCTAGATCTAAACAGACGAAGAATGCTTGCTAAGAGTCTATTGAGTTGTGATTATGACTTAGTGTGAAACACAGAAACATTTTTAACCACTTAGACCACTCATTAAGCCCTCTTTCTACCATCATATTTAATATACCGAAAGGATAGGAACATAACTGATTTGAAAAGTAAATATGGAGATCTAATTGCTGTTAAATCATCAATCCAACATGAAAACGTGAATATTGCTTTAAGCGATGCCGACTTCGTTTTTGTTAAAATACTTCCAACTTTTTTGTTATTAGTCTACTGCTTCAGCTTTGCGCCCGAAAAGCAACTACCGGTGCCCAGTTAGTGACTTCAAATTTTCTCAAGTTCAAACGCTAATTCAATAACCTTGGTAGCAGGCGATATTAATTTTACAGAAACACTGTGGGCGGACATGTCGTCAAGGAAAGAATATGAATAATTAATTTTGGATTAGCTGATGAAGTTAAAATGTTGCACCAAATCAGCTAGACGTAATCCTATATAATAAATCCAACATAGTTGTCAGGTGTTACTATGAGTTTGCTCTATATAAAAACTACAGTATTGATGGCAGACCGTGCTCTGATCATGTTCCAATTGTCACTGAACTAAATCTACTTGAGGCACCAAACATCCGATCAAACAAAAAGTTTGCTTTGAAAAGTACTGGGAAAGAGATTAATAACAACATAACAATTGATCCTTTCAACCGTTATCGCTATAGCAATATCCTTTTCATGTTAAAACAATTTCACACGGCTACGAAACAAAATTAGAGAAAAAATACGAGTTATCACTTATTATCGGGACAGTTTGCAGCCATGGATCTCCAATAGAACATCCCATATGGTTAAAAAATAGATTACTGAAATTAGATTAGAGAAATCTGATTCCAGTTTCGAACTGAATCTCCGAACAGTGAGTGGAGTCTGAAGTTCAAAACTTTATTGATACTGATTTCTCAAATTATGAAGCCAAAATTTGTGAAGGCCGACAATTAAGCACAATATGAAAATATCTTTCATCGGTCCGTAAAAATCCACAAATACCACCTATAATGTTTTGGAAGGATCTGAAACTAACGACCGATAAACAATAAGCAGAAAGCTTCAACTCTTGCAAGTCGATTTAATCATAAAACAAAAATTCAAACAACTTGCAATAAGGGTTCTGAAAAGCGATCTCAATATCCACAAGTCTACTGAATCAGATGAAATTGGAAATTTATTCTTTTAGATATTGTAGATCCTTCGCGAAGCCGGACACATTCTTATTCCAATCACAGTTAACGAGGGCTATCCCACATATTGAGAAGTTAGTCATAAGCCCATTTTTTAAAGACGTGAACAAATCGGATGTAACTTGCTGTCTATCTAAAAGCCTTCTAAATTGCGTATCCAAAGTTCTCGAGAAAGTTATTTGTGATTAGGTTTGTTGACTTGTAAGACACCATTTCTGTGAAAATTGGCTCTAGTTAATTGAGCTAATATCGTCGTATCTAATGAAGCACAACAATTTAAAAATTAAAAATGAGGTATCTGGTTAAAGGAACGTTACCTCCCACAGGGATCGATACTAGGACCTTTCATTATTTTCATCAATGACTTGCCTGAACAACTAACCGATATAACTTGGTTTGATTTTGATGATCTGAAACTAATAACTGAGAAGTGATATAAAACAGAAACCGTGACTTCAAATTCAAATTTGGTGAAAACCAAATGAGTCTTGATAATAGCAAAACGCACATTAAACGTTAAAGGAAGTATAACGGCGTCTATTGACAAGTGATAAATCAACGCGACCTTGGGCTCCAAGTTTCAGCAAATCTTTCTTGGATTGAAAACTCAGCTTTGCGCCCGAAAAGCAACTACCGGTGCCCAGTTAGTGACTTCAAATTTTCTCGAAAGTTCAAACGCTAATTCAATAACCTTGGTAGCAGGCGATATTAATTTTACAGAAACACTGTGGGCGGACATGTCGTCAAGGAAAGAATATGAATAATTAATTTTGGATTAGCTGATGAAGTTAAAATGTTGCACCAAATCAGCTAGACGTAATCCTATATAATAAATCCAACATAGTTGTCAGGTGTTACTATGAGTTTGCTCTATATAAAAACTACAGTATTGATGGCAGACCGTGCTCTGATCATGTTCCAATTGTCACTGAACTAAATCTACTTGAGGCACCAAACATCCGATCAAACAAAAAGTTTGCTTTGAAAAGTACTGGGAAAGAGATTAATAACAACATAACAATTGATCCTTTCAACCGTTATCGCTATAGCAATATCCTTTTCATGTTAAAACAATTTCACACGGCTACGAAACAAAATTAGAGAAAAAATACGAGTTATCACTTAACATGGGGACAGTTTGCAGCCATGGATCTCCAATAGAACATCCCATATGGTTAAAAAATAGATTACTGAAATTAGATTAGAGAAATCTGATTCCAGTTTCTAACTGAATCTCCGAACAGTGAGTGGAGTCTGAAGTTCAAAACTTTATTGATACTGATTTCTCAAATTATGAAGCCAAAATTTGTGAAGGCCGACAATTAAGCACAATATGAAAATATCTTTCATCGGTCCGTAAAAATCCACAAATACCACCTATAATGTTTTGGAAGGATCTGAAACTAACGACCGATAAACAATAAGCAGAAAGCTTCAACTCTTGCAAGTCGAGTTAATCATAAAACAAAAATTCAAACAACTTGCAATAAGGGTTCTGAAAAGCGATCTCAATATCCACAAGTCTACTGAATCAGATGAAATTGGAAATTTATTCTTTTAGAAATTGTAGATCCTTCGCGAAGCCGGACACATTCTTATTCCAATCACAGTTAACGAGGGCTATCCCACATATTGAGAAGTTAGTCAGATAAGCCCAATTTTTAAAGACGTGAACAAATCGGATGTGACTTGCTGTCTATCTAAAAGCCTTCTAAATTGCGTATCCAAAGTTCTCGAGAAAGTTATTTGTGATTAGGTTTGTTGACTTGTAAGACACCATTTCTGTGAAAATTGGCTCTAGTTAATTGAGCTAATATCGTCGTATCTAATGAAGCACAACAATTTAAAAATTAAAAATGAGGTATCTGGTTAAAGGAACGTTACCTCCCACAGGGATCGATACTAGGACCTTTCATTATTTTCATCAATGACTTGCCTGAACAACTAACCGATATAACTTGGTTTGATTTTGATGATCTGAAACTAATAACTGAGAAGTGATATAAAACAGAAACCGTGACTTCAAATTCAAATTTGGTGAAAACCAAATGAGTCTTGATAATAGCAAAACGCACATTAAACGTTAAAGGAAGTATAACGGCGTCTATTGACAAGTGATAAATCAACGCGACCTTGGGCTCCAAGTTTCAGCAAATCTTTCTTGGATTGAAAACTCCGCATTCAGGAAACGAGAAGGTTAATGTGCACTTTCTGGACTCAAAAGATATATTTCACAAAAGTCAGCAAAACTAAACGCTTTTTCAAGTTACCTTGTACCGGAAATTACGAACCGCTCTCAGGCATGGTTACCAAACAAGTCGCAAATTAAGGAAATTGAAAAGGTGCAAAAGTTGCTACAACATGGATTTTAAATGGAAAATGGAACTATAAACAGCTACTTTTAACTTTAAAATTACTCCCGCTCAGTCTCTCCTGAAATTCATGACTTACTGTACCTTATTGCTTTGGCGTCGAATATGACGTCGAACTGTCAAACCTTGAATGTATTGAAGAAAGATGACCCGCCAATATAGCAAAGGGGAACTACACATTAGCAAAAATGACTAGCAAGAACTGACGAAATTTTGTCCACCGATCAAAGTTCTCTATAAACTAGAGCTTAAAGTGTATTCAAAATACGGTAAATCTTTATGTAAAAATACTTTGTCTAAAAGATTTTGGCAATATTTTCGTAATCGCTACACAGAGGAAAGCAAATGTATTCGGCCCATTGTATGCAAATGTTCAAATTCTATTCTAGATCTTCAAATTTTTTTTCTGCTACCACTAAGTGTTGTTTGATAGATCACTGTGTTTAGGCCTTCAGTTTTCGTGATCAATTGTTTTTTATTTAAATTAAGATGATCAGTTATTTAATGGCTAAATTAACATATATGTGTTTAATGCCATGCTGAGTGAGCTCTTGATCTAACGAGAAAATAACAAAAAATTGATACGGGCACAAAACCGATCCGCTTGTAACTCACGTCACTATGCTTGTTATTGCTGATAAAATACCGTTTATAACTACTTTATATGAGTGTTTTGGAGCAGACACAAAACAACTGATCGTAGTCCTAGTCGATTAGAAAACATTTGATTGGTAGTATGGAAAGCAGATGAGGGATCGAATCCAATGTATGCAATTGATTCACTTTTATTTAAATAAGTTGAAAAATCATCTGACGCTTTTCAATATTCCATTTTTGTCATTGAACAGCTTTATTTTATAATTTAGAAAGAAAATGTAACAAAATTTTCGCAATTGGCATTGATTTAGCACCGTTAAATTTCCTGCAAAGATTTCGACAGACTTAACTAACTTAGATGGTTCACTTTGCATTTTCCTACACGTACCCCCGTTGCCCCTTCCTACGCACTACTCCCATCTTAAAGAGCCCTTTTAAAGTACTGGTTTTTATAGCTTCAAAGCTGTAAGCTGAGCGGAGCTATATTGCGGTAATCTTGAATTTTTCACACTCCAAGAATTGGATTGTATTGGGGCTCTTGTCTTTTTTACGACTCGAAGTGGCGTTATGTGAGCAAGCAAGAAACCCGGAAGTTCAGGGAATAAACAAATTTGAAAGTCGTTTTTGTGGAAAAAAAATTGAAGAGCGGAGAAAAAGTGGTTAATTTGTTCATTCCTTTTGAAACTCAGCTAGAAATGTAGGTGAGAAAAAATCGCCAAGCGAGCGTTTGTTGGCTTTTTCAAGCTGTTTTTTCTGTTTTTCGAAATTTCTATTTTTAAAAATTTATTTTATACTGAAGCTATTATTTTAAGGTTGTTTTGATAGCATTTTGTAGGGTTTTGGCAATTGAGGGGATTTTTACGCTAAGGTTTTTCTACTAAATATCCGGTTTTAAGGTTTATTTAGCAATTTTTGGCCCATTTTTTGTTTTGTTCTTTTTACTTGTAGTTGAAATTTATCTAAATGTTGTAGGCAGTTTCTATTACAATTTAATTATAAATATAAAAATAAGTAAGATTCTTTTATACCAAGTATCTCTTGAATTTTGACAAAAAAATTCAGAAAAATTGAATTTCTTAATTTCTTAGTTTTCCTTTTATTTCAGAATTAGAGAGGTTTTTGTGCTTATTTTGGAGTTTCCAAATTTGTGTGAGCAAGGAAGTGGTCTCAATTGCATGAAATAATGGCTTCAGTTTGTATTTGTACTTGTACAAATTGAAAAAGTAACAGAATTTTTGTTTGTTTTGGGTTGATTTAGTTTTTTACCTAAATTTTCTTTTCATATTTCAATTAAGATATTTTTTTCTCCTTTGATGCTTATACCGTCAGAAACTAGTTATTCGAAAAGCTGCTTTTTGGCAAAGAAACATTCAAGTGATTTCCGGAATTCTTTCGGCTACTTTTGGTAAGATGTTGTTACACATTTTTCAATGAATTTGATACGGGATGAACGAGAACGGCCCAGTTGCCAATTAGGGTTTATTAGAGGCTCAAAGCTGACTCTAGTACTCCTTCAAGTGCTTAGAGTTGTGCGTCACGTTTTGTCGTCGTTTTTTGAGTTTTTCATTTGATTAGTCTTGAAATGACCTTTTGTCAAAGTTGTTAGGGGTCATTTGCAAGATATAATTCCTTTTTCTGACCATTTTATGTGCTATATGTTTTGATGCTGCAAACACAAACAGGAAAAGTGGAACTAATATCAGCAATTTTTTTCAAGTTTTTTGAAAAGTTTTTTGATTTATTAAGTTTTGCCAGCGTCATGGGCCATAAATCCTCTTCTAAGGTGTGATAATAATTTACTACTTAGTTCCTATTGGCCTTGGATTTGTTTTCAAATTTTTAGTGTTGCGAATTCTAGCAATTTTTGAATAAAATTTGCAATTTTTAAGTATTTAAAAAATATTTGCCTTCTGTTCAGTTTTTGTTGTCTCAGCAACCAGGTGTCCTCCTCTAGGGTTTGATAGTGTGCGATTGCATAGTTGTTAGCGACAATGGAATGGTTTTCAACATTTCAGTATTGCGAATTTTTGCAACTTTTTGATAAAATTATGCAATTGTTTTCAAATTTGACATTTTCCAAGTGTTTTTATCTTTACGATTTAATGAATTTTTGCGTCTTGCGGGTGGTTTACTAGACAGAGACCAGAGACAAAAAAGTGGTTTTCAACACTTTCGGATTTAAGAAAATTTTAAATATCTTGAAGTTTTGTAATTTTCAATTTAAAGGTTCTGAGGATTTTTCTTTTCTTACTGGCATTGTTCAACTGATGTGCTTGTTTGGTAAAACAATTCCAAGCTTTTCATTCAATTCTTTGGATTGAATGGACTTCTCCCGTTAAGTTTTTTTTTTGTTTTGTTGTCTGACTCTCATTTTTCGTTTTAAATTTGTTCACACAGCAAAGCTGAAAAAATCAAGTTTTCTGAATGACTCCTTCGTCTCACTAACTTCATTTGCATGCGTGGCGTCATTTTTCAGCCTCTCTACTAAAAGTTTTTCAGTCATTTGCGTGATTAGATTTTGATCATACGTGACTTACCTCACTCATTAAAATGACATTTGCACTTAAGTTCAATTTGAATTAGTTTAATGCCAGAGGAACTCATCTGTGTACTGAAGGTCCCTAATAAAAAGGCTTCTGCGGAATGAATATTAGCAAGTTTTATTAGTTCATCGCTGAATGTTTTATACATAGCTTTTTGAGCGACGTCGATAGCTCTTTCAACTTATTTGAGTGTCTGTTTCGATCCCTATTATAGGGCACGAGGTCTATTTCTTTCGCAGCTCTTCCGGCAACCTGTCGTCTATGTTCTGTGGTGGATATTTATATATTTCTGATATTGTTGGTTATAGAACTTAATTGGCATGAGACTTTGCCGGAATTCGCTAGATTTCTATTAGGCCAATTTTGAACTTGGCCGTTTCGAATTCAGTTGCAATCACGAGTTCTTGTAACTAGTTATTATTGGTTGCGTTGTTCTCTGTTAAGTCAGTTTCATTTATCCTTTGCATCAGTTGTAAGCTAACATTTTTGGACCAGTTATTGGCATAGTAATCGGCTCCTTCTCAAGCTCAGCGATTGGTGCACAACGATGCTTTAAAGTTATTGTCTAAAAATGTTCGTTTCTCCTAAAATTTTGTTTGTCCCTGACTCTATAGTCACTGACCCGGGTTGCCCATCATACATAATGCTCAGTAATCATGCCAGGTCAAATATGATTTGTATGGTCTCTCCGTAGTCATAGAACGATCGTCCTAAGAAATGAAATACTTTGATTTGTATGATAGATGTGATCCTTATGTGCTTACTACGAAATGAAGATCCGGGTAGATGTTGTTTTTGTTTGACCGAATTGACTATGCATGTTAAATTTGAGATTTAGAATCTTTAAATTACGTGTTCCAATCAAAGATACATGACCTTGTTAAAGTAACTTTGCAATACTACCTTAGATTTTAAACCGCTAAGTGGTTCTGGATGAATGCCAGATTTTCTCAATGACTTCATCAGAGACACGTGACCCATCTCTTAACTTCAGCATGTGGGCATAACATTTAAACGCCTCGCGTGTTATTTTTTGCATGCTAACGTGCTATATTACAACAGATAATTGTAATTAGGCGCATAGAAAAGACTGCCAGGCCGAAACAAAAGATTCCTAGCGCCTTACTCATTTTCAGTACATAATTCAAATCATGAATTTTATGCAACAAATATCGAGTTGCTATTACCAGTTAGGATCACAATCTTAACTGAATTGCGTGCGTGACGACGTTTTTCACTCTTAGTGGAGAGAGTTTTTTGTTCGTTCGTGTGATGGACTTTTTGGTCACACGTGACTTACTCACTCTCAAAAATGACTTCCTAACTCTGAAATTGATCTTTCTTTTCTTCAATTCAAAGATATAAGATCAATGGAGCTACTTGAAGGTTATTTGAGAGCAGCTAGTAGAAGCAGCAGAAACTTGTACAGATTTTTAATCAAAATCTAACATCTCATCATTTAGTAGCGAAATTTCTTTTAGTCAGTTTCTTTTACTATCTTTTTGAGACTGCATTTCGGCAAAGCGGCTATTTTCTGGCAATCTACCAGCTTGTTGTTAACTTTCCAGAAATCCTTACCCCCAAGCTTAGTGGGCACATAATTTTACGCCCCCAGCGCACGTGCAATGTGTTAAATAGCAACATCCTGCATAACAACGCATAAATTGTGAGTGGGTAGGAACTTGGCGTAGGAGGAGGACAGAATAGATCCCCTTTTGAGTTGCATCTCTTACGTGCTTTATTATCTTCATGTATGATTCAATATTTCAATTTAGCGTCTAAAAAGCTGCGTTTCGCTAAATGTTTAGAGTAATTTAGTGACTAAATGTCCGTCTTAGGTAACATTTTAAACACACTGTGCACTAATACTCAATATTCACAGGTGAGCAACTATTCTCTGATTTCTAATTGATTGTCAATTTTGTCCGAACTTCCTCCAGAAACTCGACTGACTCTTATCTGGCGGAGAGAAAGCTTAATGACACCAAATTTTTGTAAAGTGACGTCACTAGTTGTTTCCTTTGCCATCAATTACGGGAAGTATGAGCGCACATTTCACCTGCTGTGATTGGAACTGTGCCTTTAATTTGTTTCCGTTTGAAACTCCTTCCAAGCTATCAAGATCTAATTCATTCATTGTTCCTAAAATGGTATTGCGTAGCTAATGAATTACGGCTAAGATTAGGGAAGCTTCAAGTGATTTGTTTTCATGTTCATGCCTTGTTGTTTCGTATTATGCGATTCTTGCCGCTTTCTTATAACTACCAATCTAAAGGAAAGGCAGGGAGTAATTGTACGCACGGAAAGATTATCTGTCAAATTATTTCCATGTAAAGTTTCGAATTTCGTCTCTTGACCCCCGCCGCCGTGCCTTTTGACTCCTGATTGTAAATTGTCTTGTCATATAGCCCGCTACTACAAAAGGTAAAAAAGCAATATAGCACGATCTTGGAGGGGTGTGGGGGTTAAAAATTTTACACTCCGATTTTGGAGGTGGGTAAAAAGTATTACACACATTAAGATGCGCACCGAAACTGAAAAATTTGAATTGTTTCTAGCTATGCTCTACTAACTAATGCAAAAATGCCATTTTACTGACTTTTAAAGATTGGCCGTGAATGTGGGAATATTGTTAGAATAATCAATACAGTACAGCACAGAGAGGTGTTGTAGTTTTCAAGTAGAAAATGGGATTTAAATTCCTTCCTTAGTATGTATTTGTTACCCACCATTGCTTTCTCGTGAGTCAGCGCACAGGGGTGGGATAAAGTGTTACCGTGAGGGTAGCTGTTCTCTATTTGAGTCACAAGGGGTGAGATGCTCACTTAAATAGGATTGCTTTTACCTGGGGGTGCACTGACTTATAAATGAGCTCAGGGAAGAATTAATTTGGGCCCAAAAATTCTATTTACACAGTAAGTGTTGCATAAATGCGCAACGAATGCTTTTTTGTGATTTTGACATTCGCATTTTAAGAATTGATGTGTTGTGGTTGACAATTAAACGTTTCTGTGTGATGAAATGTTAATTGTTGAGTTAGCATTTCTTTTGATTTAGTCATGTATTCTATAAGATTCATTTTCATTTCACTACTGTTCTTATGTGAATTTTGTGTAATATATTATTGTTTTCCTAAAACTACGCAGGCTTTTATTCATGTTCTGCTTACTAGAAGTCCATACAAAGGAAATTAACGCTATGTTCTGTTGTCATAAATGCAATACAAAATGCGAAAGCTGGGCTTGTGTCCTGTTTTAGTGTTTTGTTAGCAAGATAGTGATCGGTCGGAGTCAGCTTCAAGTTTACTTATCTTTAATGGCCACGTTATCTTCGCAGTCATCTATTATTGCGCTCCTATTTTTCATTACAATCCAAAGGATTTGGTTTATATTAGGGCACTTTTACGACTCGAAGAGGAGTATTGGTGAAGTGTATTTTGATCGATAACTTTTTGGAGTGTATATAAAACAGGATGTGAAAGTCAATGCCACATGAAAAAATTAAGTGTTTAGGTCAAATCGTTAAAAATTGAAGAGAACGAGCAAAAACAGAGTGGTTTCTTTTCATGCTGCATTTTTCGGAGTACGAGCAAAGTAGGTGCAAAAAGCTTAAGTTTTTTTTAGCTTAGCGAGCAAATATTGTGATCACATGTGGTATTTTCCATTTGTTTTAAAGTTTCAACTCCATTTTTTCCATCCAAGTCTTTTTGCACTAAATTTAAGAATTATTTGTACGAGTGAGACCATTTTTAACCATTTTAAGAATTCGTTAATATTTTGAATGAAATATTGGACTTTTATTAATTTCTCTCAAACGATGTGTGAAGCGATTATTATAAACGTCTTTTTAGGCAAATTATTTGCTTCAAAGTTTTTTGTTTCTTGTTCTAGAACATTCGTTTATGCTCTTGCAGATATGCTTTAATGCCAAATTGCTAATATAAATTCCAGTGTAGTTGCGATAGCAAAGCCAGTATAGCTGAGTGGCTAGGGTGTTAGACTAACAGCAGAGAGGTTTTGAGTTCGAACACCTCCCTGCCGTTTTTCGAACCCTTAAAATTGTCTAGGATTTACTCTAAATTAAATTTCCCCGTTTGTCGTTGGAGAGCAATTCGTCCGATGTTAGTTGGCTCTTGTTTTTCATTTTGCCACTTTCAGACGCTTTTTATGAGGTTTGCAGTGAGTTTTGAGGTGCAAGTAAGTCTTTTTTGCAGTGTCAGTGACCTCTGCTTTTTGGATGTTATCTTTGTTGGTTTTGTGATTCTCAGAAGTTTTTTTGTATTTTTTTATTTATTTTTGTGGCTTGTGTTGCTGAAGGGAGACATGGATTATTTGATTGGCCTTTTATTATAAATGAAGTACTTTTGCGTTTTTACGTTTTTTGCCTTTCTGTACTGATTCTTTCAAGTGCCATGGCACGTATTTTTAATTACTGATTGAGCGCAGTTGTTATCAACTTCTTTTGAGATTCATCTGTTGTGTTGTCGGAACATGGAGAGAACATCAGATTTTGTATTGTTTTTATGAGTTTGTTTTTCTTTTTTGTTTCTTTTTTTTCGAGAGACGTATGATTTTTGTGCTTTTTCGTTTAGATAGTATTTTCTTGATTGAACCGAATCAGATCAATTCTGCTGATAATAATTAATTATTGAGTCGCAACTTGTGGAGATTTTTCAGAAAAGGCTTTTTTGTTCATGTTTTTGTTCGAAATGTTTTTAAAATTGTTGTTTCATGAAATGGCGGGTTCAAGAGGGTGGTTGGATGTAATCAGAGTCACCTTTTACTTCGAGTGGGTTCTGAAGTCTTCCGGCTATGTTTTTTTTTAGATTTGGCCACTTTTTTGGACTTTTGATGACAATGAGAAGTCAATCTAGAGTTATGATTTTAGTCACTCGGGAGTAGTAAAGAGAGCGAGAAAGCAAGTAGGTTTGAAGTGCAATTTTCTCTTCAAACTGCCTTTAAGAGGAGTAAGAAATTGTTGATTGAACGAGTTTTTGGTTTTTGTGAGGATGTTCTTTAGATGCGGCAATTTGAATTCTGCTCTGTGTTTTGCTGTTGAGTGATATTAAAATTTTACACTTATACCTATCTGCAAATGTGTGAATTGCTCAGTGGGCATCTGATGCGGTTTATGCCTAATTGATGATATAAAGTTAGTGAGTTTTTTTAATTTTTATACAAATTTTTTGTCTTATCGCTTGGTGTAGTTTGAGTGATCTCATCGGTTGCGAATGGGACATAACTGGTCAACAAGAATTGTTTTAGTTCAATGGCCTCTATAACTTCGAGACTAATTGTTTTTCAGAACTATATGCGATGTTTTTCATTTTCCCGTATTTGTATACAATTTTCTGTCTTATGACAGGTTCCATCGGCTGATAACGAGGAATAAATAATTTTAAAAAGACTTATTAGTTCATATACAGTGAAATCTACGAAATTGACTCTAATTGTTATCATAAAATATTTGCAAATTAATTTGTTTTGCCCTTCTTCGAACAAAAATTCGTTTCGCTTTTGAGTTCAGAGCTTGTTCCGGCATTTTTCGAGAATTTCTGGTTTTCTCTTTGTCGGTTTCATTCTTCGCTCATTCTGCTCAAAGTGCTTTTAAGCATCAGTTTCTCAACAAAACAATCTTAAATGAAATCTGAGACCGAATCCAACAGAAACAGGATTAACCCATAAATGCCCATTTTAGATGTCCGTCATTTAATATTTGTTCTCATTAGTCAGTTGCCAGATCTATTGCTAATGATACTAATCACTATATCTGCTCATTAAGAAAGAGGATGGTGCCTAACTACGAAATATAGTCGGAAAAGCGCCCTCTTTTGTCATCTTTTGTTTAAAAAAAACATTTTCGTGTTCTTTTTTGAATCCCAATTGAGGTAATGGGACCCATTGGCGGCTATTTTCAAGCAATCTGCTAGTTATGTTTAGAATTTTGCTATGTTGTTTTTGTTTCTAGCATGTTTAACAATTCGATTTTATTTTTAATTTACTTGTTATAAGAAAAATTTACTGTTGGACAAACACTGTCTTGATCTCAACATAGACACATAAGATGATGCTTTAATCTGCAAACATTATAAAGAATCTGTTAAAGATAATCTTTTATCTAGATTTTTTGAAAATTAAAACCAATAGTCAGACCTTAGTGAATTTAAGGTGTGATGAAGTAAACAGCTGAAGCTGCATAGTTGTCTGCTCACGTGGAGCAAGCAATCTTTGAAAAAAAACTGTATTCTCTCCCAACCTCCTCTTCCTCATTCACACTTGTCTTGCACTTTTGATTAGGACCCACCTTTTGTTGAATGTATTTAATCTCTGAAATGTTTCAGGTGAGAAAGAAAGCTGCTTCAATAGCCAAAGCGCTTTCTCAATTCGGCCTGACAAAAGGTGAGAAAGTTGTTATTTTCTCACTAAATCGAGCAGAATGGGACATCACGAATCTTGGCTGTCTATTTGGCAATCATGTAACGGTGCCCCTTTATGACTCGCTCGGTGAAGACGGATTCAAGTTCGTCCTCAATCAGTGCGAAGCTAAGATTGCTTTTTGCGGAGACAAATCAAAAGCGGCTCCAATCATTGCAGCTAAACAATCAGGAGCTTCAATCAGCCATGTTGTATTTTTCGAGGAGTTCGACGACAAAACAAGCCAATCTCTTAAAGAAGCTGAAATAACGTGTGAATCTTTTGACAATTTCCTTGCAAAAGGCGACGAAAAATTCGGTCTTGCAACAATTCAACAAGACGAGGCGAAGGAGGACGACGTCGCGACTATCATTTACACCTCCGGCACGACGGGTAACCCAAAGGGCGTTGTACTAACTCACAAGGGTTGGGTTGCGTCAATAAGTGCCGGGTATTCAGTGGTTACATACGGTAAGTACGGCGCCGAGCTGAATACTTCTTCGGTTATGTTTTCATACCTTCCTTCAGCCCATTCCTTGAATTTGGCGGCGACGTATATCATGTTTGCTGTTGGAGGATCTGTCGTTTATTACAGTCGTGACGTCAGCAGGTTGATGGAAGATCTGAAGGTTGCCAAGCCGTCTGTTCTGCCAATCGTTCCCCGACTACTTAACCGCATACATTCCAAAATCCAGGAAACAGCTCGTAAGAGCACGCTAAAGCGAAAGTTGCTCCACATGGCAATTTCTGATAAGCTAAAACGTATCGAGTCAAGAACGTCAACGCCAAATTATCTATTTGAACTGACGGTATTGAGAAAAATTCAGAAAAATATGGGAGGCAATGTAAAAGTTGTAATGACGGGAAGTGCGCCTATTAGCAAAGAGGTTATGGATTTCACCCGCGCGGCATTTGGATGTCCTATCATTGAAGCTTACGGTCAGAGCGAGAGCTTTGCCGGTATCACAGCCACGATTCCTGGCGATGTTCAAACGGGACACATTGGGCCACCTTTGAAGACTCTTATGATCAAATTGGCGTCTGTCGAAGAAATGGGATACAAAACTGAAACTGACGAGGGCGAAATATGCTACAAAGGAACCAATGTAATGAGAGAGTATTTCAAAAACCCGGAAGAAACAAACGCAACTGTTGATTCGGACGGCTGGCTTCATTCGGGCGATATTGGACGGTGGTTGCCGAATGGGACGCTTAAGATTATTGACAGAAAGAAAAATCTATTCAAGCTTTCTCAGGGCGAGTACATTTCTGCAGAGAAAGTTGAAAACGTGTACATCATGAGCGAACTCGTGAACAATATATTTGTTCACGGTGACAGTTTGCAAGACTTTCTTGTAGCTGTTGTGGACATAAATGATGACGCGGTCAGGCGGTTGATCAAGGACAACCAAACTTCGGACAAAGGCGACGTCAAAGAATTCACAAGAAGCTCGCTAAACAATCCGGATAATGTGGATTTGAAAAAAGTGATTTTGAGTGATTTGCAGAAGTTTGTGAAAGCGAAAGGATTAAGCTCTCTTGAAGTCGTGAAGAACATACATATCGCTGAAGTTCCATTTTCAGTTGAGAATAATATGTTGACACCGACTATGAAGCTGAAACGGTTCCATATAACCAAGACGTTTGCCAATGAGTTGAACTTTTTGTACCAACAAGGTCCAATATTCCTGTCAAAGGCCAAGTAATAACAGCTATCGTTTTCTTGTCTTCTATAGATAGTCCCATAAAGTTGCAAATCGAGAAAATGTTTGAAAAACTGGAGACATGCAAATGAACATCAAATTGTTCACTTGTTTGTCAATGCGTTTTGTTTTCAACTAGAACATCCTAAATGTCTGCATGTTTAATACTTTACCTTTGAACTTTATCTGGTAGTTTTGAAATATTTGCTTGCGTTGCAGCTTTATGGGACAGACTATAAATGATGTGCTATGAATCAAGAACCTTTATCAAAACCTGCGTTTATGTAAAAGAATCGCATTTTCAAAAATATTCGTTTTTTGCACAGGAAATCGCTGTAATAACGCAAATATTTGAAGTTTTATAAAAATGTATTAGTATGTGTCATGTTTGCTGGTTCTTGTTTCCTTTTGCTTCCACGGTTTTGAGCTACACAAATGCAGTTTGATAAGGCACTTTTTGATTTTTATCAAGTTCTTAGTTTTAGCTTCAAAAGTCTAAATCTTAGAACGTGATCATCAGTGTCCTAGTCTGTTCCTTGTATCGTCTCTTGATCTGCTTCTAATCTGACAATTGTTGAAACTTAGCGTTTCAATTCTTGAAACAGAGTTGAAATCTAAGTTGTGGATCCTGCGAAGATTAAAATGTTTCTCTAAAAGCTCTAATGCAAATGGCAGTTTGTAATTTTTTATGACTCAAGCGATGAAATTCAAACTTCTAAACTTCTCACCATTCAAATAATTAATCCGCATTCGAACTGTTCAAAAATTATATAGTAATTTGATACGGTATGGGTAAACGAGACTTTTTTTTAGCAGATACAGGACATGACATGTACCACGCGTGCTACACAACACACTATTTTACTCACTTAATTTAATAATAAAGGCGCTGCTCTCGTTTTAATAATTAATATAATTGGTGGCAATGTAAAAGTGCAAATTTATTTATAAAGTCGAATGCAATATATACATAGTGTAATAAAGTCGAACAGTCATCTCGGTTTAGTTGCCCAGATCTAAGATCGGGGTTTAAATTGTTGCTGACGTCAATATTTGTAAAAGGTACTTGTTTGTATTTTTCGCATCATTTTTGAGCTGCAGTTTTTTGCTAGGTTTGTTCAGATTGATTGAGATCCTCATTAGTTTATATATTAAGCCTGTTTTTATGGTGTCTATAAATTACATTGGCTATTGTTGGCTCGTGTTAGGATGTGTAGACATCAAAGGTGCAAAAAGCTGAACATGAGGCCGTTTTTAAAAATTTTAACGGGGTGATGGGTAACTGTATTAATAAGAAGGTAGTTAAAAATGGTTCGATTATTGAACCGTGGTATGCGAAAAATGTACTCGATGATATAGTATATAAAATTCATAATAGAGTGCAAATATTTCTTATGTTTGGTATCGATTTGTCCTTGAATTTGTAACATAAATATTTGGGTGAGGGAAGAGGGGGAGGGGGGAGGGGGTTGGGGTGTTAAACGATTGGAGGGGAAGGTTGATAATTTTTGAGTGAATTAATAATAGATTACTGAAAAGCAGATACTGCAGTTCAAACAAAATTGGTCAAAGTTGTTATTTTTCATCCTCTGTTTCGATTTCGTATTTCTTCATTCTAATCATCTGACAATGCAATGGACATCTGCAAACTCTTCAATTCAATTTTTTCAAAACTTTTGAAATTCTTTAAAATTTCGAGACAGGCTCAAGTGGTACATGGCGACAGTGCGGAGAAATAGTCTATTCTGTTGGTATCAACAAAGTGCGTATAACAACTGATAATAGATGTTTTAAGGCGTTGTCTGAACTTACCACGGGAAATAGACATGAAATTGACGTTGTTACTTCACTTCTAACGGTATCAAAAGTCCTTAACTGACGTCTGCAGCAGGTACTGATAAGGAGGGAAATCAATCGAATTGTCGGCGCTGTTTTAATGGCTCTATTTGACAAACATGGCTGTTAATTAGCGTCAAAGTGCATCTTTGCAAATTCCATTTTCATGCTGAATTTCTGATTTCCAGCCTACCTGAATTGCGAGCTAAGTCCTAAATTGTTTAACGAGTGGTTAGCAGTCAATAAATGACATTTTTTGCATTAAAATCTTGGGTATTGAATTCAGTTTGATGTGGCTCTAGTTCGACCAAACCTAAGCGTTGAGTTGCAATCGCGACAAGAAACCTGGATCTATGATGTTTCGCACCAGGTAATTCTCAAGCATCACTTGAAATTGCCGGAAACTTCGAAATTAACTTTGAAATGCAGTGAAAAATGACGGAAAATGCAAGCTAAAAAGCTAATTAAAATTGACAGTTGAAGTTGTACAAATTCTGTTTTGCAATATGTCTTGAGCTTTCTACTTTGATAAAACCCCATTCTTTCAGATGATGGTAATCTAGCAATTTTTTAGCCGTCACACGCCTTTTATTTTGGCAGCAGCGAGCTATATAAAACTTTTTGTTACGGGGGCGTAAAATACAGTTGGGGGAAGGGGTACTAGTTTAATATAACCATTCTGATAAGAATATTGACTGAGCATAAAGCTCTGAATAGATGCACACGAGTCTGAAATCTGTTTGCCTTGGTTTCTTTTTGCGGAGGAAACATGTATATTAAAGTACACTTTGTGTTCCGAACTACTTAAGTGGAGGAGAAACTATATACTCAAATGGGTTTTTTGTTCAGTCATTTTTGGCTGATCGATTTATTCATCGTAGAGAGTTGTGAGCGGTATCATGAGAAGCCTGTCTAGCGTAGAATTTCGAATTAAAAAGATTTAATTTCGTTTTTTTTACAGGGAGTTGTCGAGGTTTTACTTTTTGTGAACAGTTAAAAAAGTTAGATTTTTCAACTGTCTCTTTTTGCTCTCAATTTTGTCATGTTTTTCAGCTACATTTTTAAGATATATCAACTACTTCTGTCGATTCAGACATTAATTTCTCTGTTGGCTATATGTTTTGACTGATGGCTTCCACCACTTAATTTCATAAGAACTTTTCGAGTTTTCGATACTGTCCAATTTTTTGGTTTGTTTTCGTTGTCATTTCTACATAGTACTTTTTTAAGGAGAAATTATTGATGTTGAAACGAGAAGCAAGAAAAAACCTAAAAATCGTGCTGAAAACATAAGTTTATTGCTTTCATCACTGTGGTGTAAAATTGTTTGTGAAGTTTTGACTTCTGCCTGTATTTGTTGTCATTTTAAAGCCTGTCACTTTGTGACGTCAATAACAGGAGCAATTGTCTTCCTAAGGTGTTGAAATTTCATCCATCATTTCTTAGTTTAAATCTTGTGTTTGTTCTGACATTTGAAAATATTTGGTTTTAAAAACTTCTGTGCATTTTTGAGTTTCGCCAATGTTTTTTTTTAAAAGAGTTTTGTCAATGTGTAGCTTAGTTTGTGTAAAGGCAGATCAGAACATCTTTCTATTGAACTATAATTAAATTTTTGTACCGGTTTGGATTTGTTTCTTGGCTTTGTTAGTACTTTCCATTAAATGTTTGTGATTTTTAGATATTTGTACATATTATAGGATTTTGTTTTCTTTTTAAATTGTAACATTAATGGTAAGGCCTATTGGCTGTGGCACAAAGCGCAATTGAACATTTTTAATGTTCTTAGTGACAAACTTATGGTTTTGACGGCTTCATTGCTACCTTAATTGAACTTTCTATTTTTGCCAGTCTTGTCCTTCTTTTTGAAGTCGTATAACGTACACTTGATAACGACAGGTCTCAAATTTTTCCTTTGGAGGTTCAAATGAACTTCTTAATGATTTCAAATTATATCAAATGATTTTATTCACTTTAAAAATATATATTTTTTCAAAAATAGAACCGTACTTTTGGACGTTGCATTTTTTTGCTCTTTTGTTGAACTGTCGGAAATGACGGAAAATGCAAGCTAAAAAGCTAATTAAAATTGACAGTTGAAGTTGTACAAATTCTGTTTTGCAATATCTCTTGAGCTTTCTACTTTGATAAAACCCCATTCTTTCAGATGATGGTAATCTAGCAATTTTTTAGCCGTCACACGCCTTTTATTTTGGCAGCAGCGAGCTATATAAAACTTTTTGTTACGGGGGCGTAAAATACAGTTGGGGGAAGGGGTACTAGTTTAATATAACCATTCTGATAAGAATATTGACTGAGCATAAAGCTCTGAATAGATGCACACGAGTCTGAAATCTGTTTGCCTTGGTTTCTTTTTGCGGAGGAAACATGTATATTAAAGTACACTTTGTGTTCCGAACTACTTAAGTGGAGGAGAAACTATATACTCAAATGGGTTTTTTGTTCAGTCATTTTTGGCTGATCGATTTATTCATCGTAGAGAGTTGTGAGCGGTATCATGAGAAGCCTCTCTAGCGTAGAATTTCGAATTAAAAAGATTTAATTTCGTTTTTTTTTACAGGGAGTTGTCGAGGTTTTACTTTTTGTGAACAGTTAAAAAAAAGTTAGATTTTTCAACTGTCTCTTTTTGCTCTCAATTTCGTCATGTTTTTCAGCTACATTTTTAAGATATATCAACTACTTCTGTCGATTCAGACATTAATTTCTCTGTTGGCTATATGTTTTGACTGATGGCTTCCACCACCTAATTTCATAAGAACTTTTCGAGTTTTCGATACTGTCCAATTTTTTGGTTTGTTTTCGTTGTCATTTCTACATAGTACTTTTTTAAGGAGAAATTATTGATGTTGAAAAGAGAAGCAAGAAAAAACCTAAAAATCGTGCTGAAAACATAAGTTTATGGCTTTCATCACTGTTGTGTCGTAAAATTGTTTGTGAAGTTTTGACTTCTGCCTGTATTTGTTGTCATTTTAAAGCCTGTCACTTTGTGTCGTCAATAACAGGAGCAATTGTCTTCCTAAGGTGTTGAAATTTCATCCATCATTTCTTAGTTTAAATCTTGTGTTTGTTCTGACATTTGAAAATAATTGGTTTTAAAAACTTCTGTGCATTTTTGAGTTTCTCCAATGTTTTTTTAAAAGAGTTTTGTCAATGTGTAGCTTAGTTTGTGTAAAGGCAGATCAGAACATCTTTCTATTGAACTATAATTAAATTTTTGTACCGGTTTGGATTTGGTTCTTGGCTTTGTTAGTACTTTCCATTAAATGTTTGTGATTTTTAGATATTTGTACATATTATAGGATTTTGTTTTCTTTTTAAATTGTAACATTAATGGTAAGGCCTATTGGCTGTGGCACAAAGCGCAATTGAACATTTTTAATGTTCTTAGTGACAAACTTATGGTTTTGACGGCTTCATTGCTACCTTAATTGAACTTTCTATTTTTGCCAGTCTTGTCCTTCTTTTTGAAGTCGTATAACGTACACTTGATAACGACAGGTCTCAATTTTTTCCTATGGAGGTTCAAATGAACTTTTTAGTGATTTCAAATTATATCAAATGATTTTATTCACTTCAAAAATATATATATTTTCAAAAATAGAACCGTACTTTTGGATGTTGCAGTTTTTTGCTCTTTTGTTGAACTGTTACCCAGTCACTTTGAGGACAGGTCATATATCTTTTCTCATGAAGTATAGGTTTTGTTTAGTATTGGTTGTATCTGATGACAGATTGATTTTTTTAAGATATAGACATCGAATTTTAGTCGAAATTAATTAACGTAATGGTTTGTTATTTGATTTTTATGATGGTCTTTTCTAGTAGTCGTATTGACAACAATTTTCACCGGCCCTATAAGGTGACAATTTTTTTCCATTAAAGGTTTGTTGAACAATATGTATGTTTTTGAAAACGTTCTATCTCTGCCTCATTTGGTAGACCATGAAGAAATTATGTGCCAACGCTTACCGAGACCCATTGTTGTTCCGACACCTCTTGAGGGGGGGGGGGGGGGTTGAGGAGGAACTATATACTGAAATGGGTTTTTTTTGTTCAGACAATTTTGGTCGAGCGATATATTCATCCTCGAGAGTTGAGACTGGTATTATTAGAAATCTTGCCCATCGTAGAATATGGAATGAAAAAGATTTTATCGATTTTCGGTTTTTTACAGTGTTTCATCGAGGCTTAAACTTTTTTTTAAAGAAAATAGATTGAGTTCCGTTGATTCTATTCACTTTTTGACCTAAATTTTGCTGAAATTTGTTAAATTTTTGAACAGTGTTGTTGATTTTATTTTTAAAGAGAAAAAAATTTTGTCGGCTATTTTTTTAATATTTTGTCAAAAATTCTGGCTAATTATTTCAAAAATCAAGACTTCATCAAAATTAGCACAAAAAGTTTCTTTAGTCCACTTTGAATAACTTTGCAGGAAGTACGCACCCAATCAACAATTGTAGATTGTAGCTACTAAAACAATTGTAGACTTAAAATGGTCCTATTTCCACTTACACTTCCGTTGCGAGTGCTCCGTAATTAAAACTGCCGTTTTTTGCTAACTTTACTAACTGATTATCAAAAACGAAGCATTTTTTTTAATTTTTTAACAAAGTATATATATATATATATATATATATATATATATATATAATCTGTAACGTTCGTAAAATTAAGTGTTCTTAATGGACGAACAGCATTAGCAGAGCTAGTTTTGGACCAATCTTGGACTGTTGCAATCCAAAAATAATTCGGATTGTAATCAGTCGGTCTTTTTAAAAAAAATCGATCTTTTTTTATATATTAATTAAATAACAGAACATTTCAAATCAAAGCTCACTAGTGCTAGGTTTAATTTGCTTCCTAACTAGCTCCAAATATTGTATCTAACTTATTCTTTGAAAGCTCATGGTCGTTTTGACTTTTAAAAATGCTTGATTTTTAAATAAATAATGGCTTTTTGAACTCTGCCTCCACTTGTCTCTTAATTTGGTAAACTTGTAGCTGAGTGTCAGCAATGAAAGAATGCTTCTTATTTCTAATGATTTCAAATTCAATCATTTTTGCGGTTTTACACCCTATATTATGGTTTTCTGGCTTTGATAATACTAGATTTCACATTTTTTACAGGTATTTGCCCATTTTTCACGTTTTCTAGTTTTGTCACATTATCACGTTATTGACAGTTCCTATGTCACATCATTGACGTTAAAAATAAGGCACAAAATCGATAATGTTAAATTCCTTAAGAATATAGACACTGGTTTTAACGGCTTCGACAATATTTTCTCTAAAAGAATGTAATTGAATTTTTTTAATTTTGTCTAACTGTCGTTTTTACTTTGTCTTTTTAACCGTATGAAATTTTTTGTACAATGACCTAAGAAAAGGTGGGCAGATGTTCTGATATTAGTAGATAGCTGATGATTATCATGACTTTGAAAACAATTGTTTTCCAAAATAAAAAACAACTTCGCAATTGAGTACAACTTTCCTGTACAATGACCTGAGAAAAGGTGGGCAGATTATCTGATAATAGTAGATAGCTGATGGTTATCATGACTTTGAAAACAATTGTTTTCCAAAATAAAAAAAAACACTTATCTTCGCAATTTTGTTCTTTTTTTGTTTGTTACCTAGTTTCATTGATTACAGACCAAATATGGCAAAAATATTGTCAAGGGAAGTTGTCAATGGTATTGGTGTCACAAAATTAATGTTTTTAAAGAATTCATTGTGACTTTACTGGCTTCGACACGGATTTTTCGCAAAAAAAGTAAATTAATAGTTGATTTTTATATTTTACGTTCTTTTTGTAGACGCAAGTAATATTCTGGGTAATTGCAGTTCTCATGGGCTTCCTTTGGAAAAATGAAAGAACCTATTCAATTTTTTTCGTTTTGTAATTAATGGCTTTCATGTCCTTGGAAATAATTGTTAAATACAAGTGTTTCTTAATTTTGCCTTTTTTTCTTTCTTTTATGTCTACTTGTCACCTGGTTTCATTAATGAGAGGTCACATAATACATTATCCATTTCCGATGAAGGTGCAATCGAACATAATGTAAAGAATGGTTTTACGGCTTCGATAGCGTTTTCTGGCAAAATTTAACTGATTTTTTGTTTGTGTCTCTTTGTTGTTTCTTTTTTTAACCGCATAAAAATTGAATAGCGACTGTTCTTAATCCCCAATTTTAGAAATACTGGTAATCGTAAACCTATGGGATATTTTAGTTGATTTCTGATGGTTTTCATTTCTTTGAAATTAATTGTTTTAAAAAAAATAAGCGAATGTTTCAAATTTACTGTTTTTGTTCTTTATTGTCTAATTGTTACCAAGCCTTATTATGGACTGGTCCCATATCTTTTCTGGTGAAATACAAATTATTTTGTTTAGTTTTATCTGACGGTATTTTGATTTTGTTATTAAATTTTGTTTTTTAAAACGGACAAATTTTTTGATGTAATTAATGTTTGTTGTTGATTGATTTTGCTGTTCGTCTTGACTCGCTTTCTTAATATTGGCATATCTCATGAATCTAATGCATCTTTTTTTACTCCACTGAGTTAATTACTTTTAATCTTTTCGTTCATACACCAATTTTTTTTTGAATCTGTTTTCTATCTGTTCCTCATTTGGTCGAAAATTATGCCAAAATTGTGGATGAGCGGGGTCGGAACCTTATGTGCGATCGCACATTTCCGAGCGAGCCTCCTTGTTATGTTAAGTACTCACATGCTAGTAAATAATTGGACAATGTCTATCAATTGGTTAGTTTAAGACAAATCTTGGCTGTTGGCTGTCACTCTCGTATTTGAAAATACGACTTAAACGCGCAGAAAACTATTAATATGTATTGGCTCTGTAAATTGTCTATTTAAACCGCTTGTCTATTTAAACTGTTCAAAATTATAGTAAATCCATTCAGTCTTGTGCAGATAAATAAAGGAGATAAATCTTTGTTCTAAGCTTTCCTCAGAGCCAAAGAATAATTTAGCTCAATGCGTTATTCAAGAAACAAAACAATTTTTTTGTTTGTGAAAATTTTGGCTCAAAAAGATGATTCACTGTACACTATTAGCTTATGACTAGACAGGTAGTGCAAGTAGCCTAGGAGACAAATATCACGAAACATCATAGGCGTGGGAAAAGTTGTTCATTTACTCTGTGGGCTATTGTTTTAAGCACAATTATTACCGTGTACAAACAAATTGAGATCGGTCAATCGAAACAGTAAAGTTTTTTTTAAAAAAGTTGCTGAAATTTTTTAAATGAATACTTTCAAGTGTGTTCCTGAAATGCTTAAGGCTCGGCATTTTTAGAAATAATCCTTGCCGCAAGGATTTTCAAATCTGTTTTTCACCTTGTTTTTCTGGAAACAAAACATTGCCGCATCATTTAATTAATACTCTATAAAAAGTTTAATGTTCAATTAGATTAAGTCAAGAGTCTGCTAACAAATTTAAGCTAAGATTTCTGATTCTTGTGGCAATGTGTTAAGCGTTCAGGTTTGGATTGTTTGCTTTTTTGGTATAATTGTAATGCGTAATGGGTAACAAACGTGTGTATAATCATGCTTGTTCTCAAACTTCATCCAGTTTTTTGGTGGGGTTCGAAAGTCAGCAATGAAGAGTAACAAAATTCGATCGAAATTGTATTCCTACCCATATTTTAAACATTTCAAATGAACAGCAAATCGTGTCACCAGTTTAGAAACAATGAAGCTTATCTTAATTCTACTCAATTTAAACCTGACTTCCAACAACAACAGAAGTTGCCACAATTACCTGCAGTGTTGTAATAGGCACTTTTTTTGAATGTTCAGCAATCGGAAATATCTCAAAAAATTAAGCTTCACGCAGCTAACGAAGTTGTCAAATAAAAAATAAAAAGGGTTTGCTGAGTTGTCTTAATCGTCAAACTAGTGATCTCAAACTTGTTGAAAGCATTGTTTTCATGGATAAATTAATCTGGAGCAGTTTAAAACTGTTTTTGGATATGAAGGATTTTTTCCTGCTTAATTGAAACTACCAAAAAACGAGATTTTTCTGAAATTCTAGAATTTTTGAATTTGCCAATTCTGCTAAACTTTGTATTCGGTTTTGATGAAGAGTCGAGGATAGTGTCTATTAAACTGCGGTGTTGTGTTTGTGGACAGGGAATATTTTTGGATACCTATGAAAAGATCAAAATTCTTTTTAAGCTTTTGGGGAAAGCCTTTTTTTCTTAAATTTATGTATTCAACTTTCAATTTTTTGCTTTTTATTAGTCTTAAAGTTTTTGCGAACCTCAGAGATTTCTGGTTTACAGTGTTTTGCTTTTTTGTACAGTTTGTTGCATCAGACGCCAAATTGGTGAATATTATGAACATGGATCAAGTTTTCACGTCCATTTGTGTTGTTTTTTGTAATTTTTGCTGTTAACTTTGTTCATTTTGGAGATGATCTGTTGTTTCTAGTCTGTTTTTCAGTTGTGAGATTTCTTGAGTTATTTCTTTGGCTGTAATTAAAGATTTATCGTGTTGTTTTATGAGAGATTTTTTCGAAAATCTTCGCGTTGTCAAAACGTTAATGAGCTGGATGAAAGTTAGATTAGGAACTCTCTGAAGTCTTTAGAACATGGAGTTCTTGTTCCTTGGCACTCTTTTTTGTAGATTTTATATCAATTGTTTTGAAGTTGTGTTACCGTAAAATTGGTAAATTTTTATGTTGATAACAAAAACTAGACGGCAACTGCTATAAAATGATACTGCTTTTTAGTCTATAATAAAAACTCCCCCGTACTTTATGCTCCCCCCCCCCCCCAGTTACAGAGCACGTGTCATTACATAGTAAATCATTACCTAAGAATATGGCACGTCCTTAGTCGAGACCTTAATTTATGAAAAGACCTATTAACTCCAGGTGGGTGGTAAATATTGAATTAAATTACACGGTCGAGGACCCTAGTTAAATTCGAGAATAATTCTTTCCATAAGTCCAGCCAAATTCTTTTTATATGCAAAAATGAGGCAAACTAAAAAGTTCCGAAAACATCTGGGTTCGATCTCCTGACATTCTCCAATCTTACTCAATGCTTAACCAATAGCGTTACATGTCCTTAACTTTGAAGGAACTGAAAGCAAATTACTATAGCGGTCACGAGCGTAATTCCAGGACATGTTTTATTGACCAGCCAATTTCCAGAACACATTTATTGTCCAGCCGAACTCCAGGACGTGTGTTTTAGTTCCAGCCAAAATCTAGGAAGGTTGTTTTAGTTCCAGCCGAAGTCCAGGAGGTGTGTTTTAGTTCCAGCCAAAATCTAGGAAGGTTGTTTTAGTTCCAGCCGAATTCCAGGACGTGTGTTTTAGTTCCAGCCAAAATCTAGGAAGGTTGTTTTAGTTCCAGCCGAATTCCAGGACGTGTGTTTTAGTTCCAGCCAATATCGAGGAAGATTGTTTTAGTTCCAGCCGAAGTCCAGGACATCACATTGGGTCCAGACAAATTCTTTTCATAGCCATATCTGCCGAGGACATTCTTTTCATACCTTAAACCTGTCGAGGACGGTCTTTTAATAATTCCAGGTCTCGACTAGGGGTGCGTCTGGGGGTTGCAAATAATATGAACCCACGAAGTTGGGGGGCACAAACGGAAAGGATCCAAAAACTCTGAAACTTGAATAATGTTGAAGATAAAAGCGGATTTTGTTGTTCATGTTTGCCATTTTTAAAATGTCCAGTCAACTAGTGTTTTTCGGTCTTATAATTTATGAAAAGAGCGCTAGTCTTAAGGAATTACTGATGAATGAGTTCCGAGAGGTTGATTAAGCTCCAAATAAAATCAATGATGGTTGATATCCGGACACCTTTGACAAACACATCGGAATCAAATTGCCAACCTTCAGGAGCGTGACAAGTTTTGGAAAAGATTTCTGGCAATGACTGGTTGGCACAAAAGAGACGCACATTAACATATAAGCCATCGGATGGTATCTTAAACTATACTCTAGTGACAAACAAATTGGAACCAACTCCAAGTTCATTAGAGTAACATCAACCGCACAACCGCCGATTGAGTCAAACTGTCAGTCCAACGACTATCCAAGAAAGGTAAAATCTTTAAGCCTTTAAAAGGCCGTTAAGATCTCACACTAAGTTATTTGTGACAAACTTTTTTTAAAGTGCCACCGGGTGGATCATCAGATAATCCCCACTGCAAGTTATTTAGCCGTCTATCAGACCTTCATTTTTGAGGCTGACCTTCAGACAGTTGAAAAAAGCGGCAACCTAATTTCAAAGATCTCACAAGTGCGCAAGAACGACCACAAATAGAAAGTGAGGTACTTAAAAAATCAGAAGTGCTGAAATGGTCATTAAAATTCGAGTTTTTACCATTAGAGACAAGATAATAAGAACGACTGAAACCAAACCGAAAATATGAGAGGAAGGACAGCAAATTTTTTCCACTCTCATCCAACTGGCATAACTGAGAACCAGATACTGCCCTCTGTCATGTCCATTCCTAAGAGGTGCCTACGCCAACATTTAGAATTGTTCTCCTAAAGTCATTGACCTCTGGGAAAGATTGCTGACCTTTGGGAAAGATCGCTGATCTATTGTAAAGACCAGTAGAGCTAGCAAGCTGTCTGGGCAAATTACCATGAGTCCAACACGGCATCACTGGAGACATCTGCCTTCCTCGTCCCCTTTTGCCCATAAGATTGACGATATCCCTGCTGGTCCCCTAACCCGGGGATTACATGTCACCCACCACGGCAATGATAGAGGAACGTCACCGTGCCGTCACAGGTTCAAATCGAATAATTGTATTACTAATATAACTATTTTTAGTCAAATTATGAATGTAATTAAGCGTCCATTTTGAGAACGGTTAACCAAAATCACACCTAGATTACTCACGAAACAGTCTGTCGAGTAGCTAGTACATCAACAACGAATCATTAACAATTTTTAAGAAACGTTTAAGGTCGTCGGAAGTTTGGAGGGATCGTTTTCGTTATTGCCCCTCCGATCCCGGTTAAGGAACGCGAATCATTACGTAATAAAACATCAACACCTACCGAGAACTAACAATGCGATAGAAGATTTCCTTAGTGGTTTTGAGGCTACGAAACGCAACTTAATTACAACAACAGACAATTGCGTTGTTTCCGTGCTCGTTGAAAACAACGAACAGAAACCACAATTCGTTCGGGTGAACGAAATAGGAGAATTAGACAAGCTTACAACCATTAAAAAGCGAAATGTTAAGGAAGATGATGTAGACATCAGATCTCCCGCTGCCAAACGACAAAAACAGTAAAACAAGATGAGAACTAGAAAACGAAATCTGAATCAAAATAATTGTTCTGGATTTATGTTGAAATGTGCTTTCTGTTTCTGTAACTCAAAAACTCCCATCATGTTCAACCGGAAGAGCAATTTTATCTTTTTAATAGGATTCTAAAAATTAGTATTATTATTGCACCTGACACTGCAGAAAACCACCAGCTGGTTAAATCCTTTGGTTAGCAGAGTTCTCTGTCCTTAACTCTGCTTGTGATTTCCGCAAGTAGTCTTTTCGGACTGTGATATACGCGGTCTTTTTGAAAAGACAGGGGTTAAGGAAGAGTAACTTTGTAATCATTGCTCTCTTCTTCCTGTGATTTTCGCGGGAACTGATTCCATTTGATACTACTAATCTGTGGAAAGTTTTTTTTTCATTTAATTTTTAAAATCATTTACACTTTTTACATTAGGCTGTATCTGGCGGCCTGCGTAGCTAGTTAGTTCAATAATTAAGTTAAAACTTGAAGTCTTATCGAAAAACATGTCAAACTGTTTCCAAATCATGCTTCAAAACATTCGTTCACTAACCAAAAACTTTGATGATCTACACGTGTTACTAGAAAGTCTAAGTGAGAAACCGTCGGCAATCTGTCTGACGGAAACTTGGCTCAAGGAATACCATCACACAAAATCAATGTTTCTAGAGGGTTATAGACCTCTCGTTAATATCAACAGAAAAAAGAGAGGAGGAGGTGTTGCAATTTTTATTAAAAAATCTCTACAAGCAAAAGTTAACTCGTGTAATTTAAACGGACTTCAGGCACTCACTATGAGAGTTACCGTAACCGTCGAGACCGCTATCTATGTAACTTGCATGTATATTCCTCCAAATTCAGTTAACACGGAAACCCTTTCAGAAATTGAAAGTTAAATTGACAGTTTGATAATAGAACCACAATCTTATAATATCGTCTGTGGTGACTTTAATATCAATTTTTTAAAGATCAATCAGAAACGAGAGACGTTGAATGAAATTATGAAAGGATGTTGTATGAAAATAATTGATGAAAATTCAATTACGCGAGAAACCGCATGCTCAAAATCAAACTTAGACATCTTTTTTTGCAATTTTACAGCAGAGTTAAAAGTTAAAAAAACATGTATATCTGATCATTATTCTGTATTTCTTGGTTTTCAGACAGGAACACAGATGGAAAACAAACTTGAACACATCACTTCAAGAAACTGGCAAAAACTTAAAAATATCTCCCTAATTGAAAAAATAAATTTTGTTTTGAGTCATGAAATATCAAAACTTGAAAATTGTGAGAAATACAAGACAATTGATAACAAGTTTGAAGAGCTTCAAATTTTACTGAAATCAATTTTGGACAGATATCTCCCCAAGCAGGTTGTAAAAAATAAAAACCATCACAGCTGGGTTGATAACCAATTGAAAAGAGAAACTGCAAAAAAGAATAGGATTTTCAGAGAAAGTATGAAATCAAAAACAACAGAGGCCAAAGAAATGTACCAAGAGCAACGTAAAAAAGTTAAACATATGGTGAAAGTAAAAATGAAACAATTTTATCATAAAATAATAGAAAAGCATGCAGCAAAATCAAACAGAAAATTTTTTCAATTAATAAGAAATCTTAGCGGAAATGAGCGAGAAAAAGTACAAAATCTCAACCAAAAGGAAGTAAACGATTTCAATCACTTCTTTGCAACAATTGGTGAAAAATTGAACCAAAAGTTTAGACAAAGTGAGTGTTCATTAAAAAATCAACAAGTTCAATCTATGTTTTTGTTACCGACGAGCAAAAAAGAAGTGCTTAGAGTTATCCAGGATTCTAAGTCAAAATACAGCGAAGACTATATGGATCTTAACTATATCTTTGTAAAATCTGTAGCAGTTTCAATCGCGCGCTACCTATCCAAAATGATTAACACATGTTTTCAGGAAGGCATTTTTCCGGACTCATTGAAAATAGCATCAGTAATACCTCTACATAAAGAAGGTGAAAAAAATGAACCCAATAATTTTCGCCCGATATCTCTTACCAACTCTTGGTAAAATTTTTGAAAAAACTATTCTAAATCGTTGTTCTACCTATTTTAAAGACTTTGAAATTTTAAACAGCAAACAATTCGGTTTGAGGGAAAAAAGAGGAACTGTTGACGCAGTTAGCAGTTTGATTGAGTTGATACGATCATCAAAACATTCTTATACGGAGCACACTTATTGCACATTTTTAGATTTACTTAAAGCTTTCGACACTATTGACAGAAAAATTCTGCTTCAAAGTGTAAAATGTATGCAATAAGGGGTCCTGTATATACTATTTTGGAATCTTATTTGAAAAACAGGAAACATTTTGTACAGTCTGGACAAAGGAAGTCGCAAATGACAGAAGCTAAATACGGGGTACCACAAGGGTCTCTATGGGCCCACTTCTTTTCATTGTTTACATAAATGATTTGAAAACCAACGGCGCATGCTCGAACTTCATTTTCTATTCTGATGATACTGCAGTTTACACAAAATCAAATAAAGCAAATGCTTGTCGGGAACATCAACAGATCTTATCTCAAACAGAAAACTGGCTTTAAATGAACGAACTTACACTGAACACGGATAAAAGTAAAACCATAGCCTTTAAGACTAAGCATGACAGAAGTGATGTCTTTACAATGAACGGCAAGCGCCTTGAAAATATAAATTCTTTAAGTTACTTGGGCATAACGATTGACAAAAAATTATGTTTTAGAGAACACTCGAATCGCGTAGAAAATAAATTGGTACAATTTTGCGGACTTTTCTATAAATTGAGAAAAATTTTATATCGCAGCCAATTGATCAAGATTTTCAACACGTATGTTAAACCAGTGGTTCAATACGGGATTCTAGTCTATGGTACTGCCAGTAGAGCTACGATGCAGAAAATCGATGCGAAAATTAATAGGATACCGAGAGTAATCTTTTTTGTTCAAAATCTTGACTCAGTTTCTCTCATCAGAGAGAAATACAAAGTTTTTTCGGCCCATGAGCTTCATCTGTACGAAGTTTTTAAACTGATGACAAAATGCATAAGACGTGAAAGTTGCAACATGGACATAAATCACTTCATTACACAAAATGAACTGTCAAAACTGTGCTCATGCGAAAAACGTGTTAAAGCTGTCCCCCTTAATTCATCTTTTTCCGAAAACAGTCTGTCAAATAAAATCCGAAAACTCTTAAACGTTTTTCTCAAACTGGATTCTAATTTTGTAACAAAAGTGAAAAATTTGAGCGGCGCACAGTTAAATAATTTTGCTCACGAAAAGCTAGAAAACTATTTTTTACTGAATGAACAACTCACTAGGTTAATTTACGGCTTAAATTAGAAAATTTATTC
>NC_134481.1:48722070-48804570 GCF_964194025.1 Convolutriloba macropyga | reverse complement strand
AACCGAATATGTTATGTGCTTCCAATAGAATAATAGACGCCCACATAGCTGAGGTCTCTTTGTGTGTGTGTGTGTGGGGGGGGGGGGGGGGCTGGGATAGAAACGAAATGGATTTCTTTAATTAAGAATGTAGATAAGAAGCTCCATTTAAAGCAAAGCAGAAAATAATTATATGTTTTTTACCATCAGGCACGTTTAACTTAGTGACTTAAGATCATTGACCTCAAAAACGTGCTGCTGGAATACACTTACCAATTAAAACTAAAACGTATGATGTGACCGCCAATGAACGACAAGTTCAATTAGACGTTTGAAATTGAACTTGATTACCATGTGTGTTCTTAAGATGTAATGTGTTTACTGGAGTGTAACAATTTCTATGCACCATTTTTTATAGGAGTTAATTGCTATCTATTATGTTTCCAGCAGGGGGGGGGGGGGGGTGAGGAAGGGAGAGAATAGATCCTGTAATTGATAGTTTCAAAAGCGCATGTGTTAAAAACAGTTTTTTTAAGGTCATCTTTGGATGTGGAAGAAATAAAGTTTTTTTTTCTTTCAGCATTTTCATGCATGTGAACTTAACTAGTTTTTACTTTCTCAGCAAACTGAACTTCAGAAAGACATTACTCGGATCAAATCATCTACGACATATTGGTCGACAAGTGATTTAGTTGACAATCAAAAACTGCGAATTTCAGCCGACAGGTTAGGTAAAATGCAGAATGAAGATTAATTTCAAGAATTTTTATTGGCCGTTTCAAAACGGTCATCCATAAGCGTGAAAATAGAAGGCATGGTTTACATCAGCCAGCCTAACAAAGATTAATCGTGTTTGCTCCCCCCCCCCACCTCCCGCGCCAGTGGGACTGAAATTCGGGTGGAGCCCCCCCCCCCCCCCCACCTCCCGCGCCAGTGGGACTGAAATTCGGGTGGAGCACCCCCCCCCCCCCCCCCCCACCTCCCGCACCAGTGGGACTGAAATTCGGGTGACCAATGAGATTTGTTGACAAATTGGAATCAAATTGTGGGCTGGATTTAGTTTTTTCAACCCGCAAAAGGCCCTATCAGAAAAATTCCTGGCACCGATTCTAATCATTGTAAAAATAGCCAAAACAATATTCGCGGGTCTTTCCCATTATAGCCCCCCTAGCTTAGTGGTCAGATAACCTATAGCCCCCCCCCCCCAATCATGGTAAATATACCATAATGGGGGGCTATAATGGGAAAGACCCCAATATTCAACTCACAGAAATATGGTACTCACATAAGAACACAAAATATTCCAGTTGGAATACTCGAGTTGTAGCGAAAGATTAGTAAAATCTGTTCCCTGTTTTTTAACTAATGGTTAAGTGACTCTGCTTGAAGTCACTGAGAACTTCTGGCGTTGATAGAGAACCACGAAGCGGTTCGAGATAATACGTCACAATTTCGAAGTGACTTCTACAGAGTCAGGTAAACATACTTAAAACACGAAACAGGCATGTTTTAAAATGACGAACTTCAACGGAACTTAAGTTCTGGCTAAGTAGGAATTTCTGGCACTGCAGATTTGGCATTTTAAAATGTGTGTGAGAGTTTTTTTAACTACAGTTACATGTGAACAAGCTTAATTCGAAATTAGTAAATTGCTCTATACGTACAGAGTTAAATTTTTCTTGCGTACGAATAGTTGTTCGGACCCACTTTAGTGGGGGAGTAATTATATACTCAAATAGGTTTTTTTGTTTAGACAAATTCGGCCGATCGATATTGCAAAGAATATGGAACTTAAAAGATTTTTTTATTTTCAATTTTTACGGGGAGTTATAGAGGTTTAAATTTTTGTGAATAGCAGACGATATTACCTTGTTTTAGTTCATATATTTCGTACTTTTTTTTACCAATTTTTGTTAATTTTTTGGTAAAATATTCAATTGCTAACGGTAGTGTCATTTATTTTATCTCTGAAGATAAAGTAGGGTTGCTGAAATGTTCGATTCTTGTTTTTGACTAGAACTACTGCTATTTTTTTCAAAATTCAGACTTTCGCCAAAAATGGAAGCAAATACGTGTTTTTAGCCCACTTTCTACAAATTTGCTGAAATTGGACTCCTTGAAACTGCTTTCATATTCTTTGTAGGCTCAAAACGAGCTTGTTGTTTTCTCGCCTTTCTTAAGAGTCTTCTGGAATTATAATATTGCTTGTTTTTGGCAAATTTAAACTCGATAATTATACAAAATTCATGATTTTTTTGATAAACTGAAAAATCGTGTTCAAAAATTGCTCTAATTCGCAACCATTAAAAAAATGGTTGCGAATTAGAGCGAATTAATTTTGTGTAATTAGGCGCGCAGCATTATCAGGTCTGATCTTGGCTCTCACCATGGATCTTTGTAGTTGAAAAATAAATTTTTAAAGGGGTTTGCCTTTTTTTAAAGAAAAATTCTTCCGCATTTATTTTTTTTATTTGAATTACTGACAAAATAACAAACCAGCACTCAATTTTTGACAGATTCAATTTTTAAAAAGGAACTCAAACCCAATCGCAGAGGCCATTTGATTTCCGAGTTGAGCTTATGTTTTTCATGGCCGACCAAATGTTTTGCTAAACTCTTATGGAGTTCTTAATTTTTGATATCATTTGTTATGCTTTTTGTTTTCCAATGACTTAGTCTCCCCAATTAAAGATCCAATTGGTTTTGAAAGAGGTAAAAATGAACCTAAATATTTTTTTTCAGTTGGTATCTAACGTCTCTTATGACTGTGATTTCAATTGTTTTAAGAAAATATCGGTGAGATTTTGATTTTTTCATATAATTCATCTTAATTTTCGCAATTTTAGGCGTAATCTCAGTAAAAGCAGGAAAAACTCATTCCTCTGAGCTATGAATTATTGTTTTTAACGGTTTTATAACTAATTTAGTGTTTCTTGGTTTTGATACTACCAGTTTTCAAATTTTTTTTTATTTTGAGCATAATTGGATATTTCACAAGCTCATTTTTTTCCTTGTCAAATTATCACATTGATGATAAGTTCAACTGAAAAAGAGGATATTTGGGAATAATGCATAACCGTTAAAAATGCGTATCTGAAAATGTTATTTGTTTTATTGAATATTTTGTGCTTTTTGGCTGAGACACAGTTCTCTCGCAAAAGTTTGGTCATTTTTTATCTTTGCCTATGTTTTTCTTCTTTGTTGTTGTCGTACGACATTTACCTGATACTGATATATCTCAATTGCATCTCCTGGCGAATAAATGAAACTTTCGAAGAATTCGGTTTATAGCTATTTCTTTTAATGACTTTCAAATTAACTAAATAAAATTCAACCCTTTCTTGCTTCTATTTTTGTCATCATGTAATCAACCTCTCAATTCAGAATTCTCAACTTCTTTTGTTAAATCAAAGATTGTTTTCTTGGTTGGTTCTGTGTTTTGACAGATGGCTTCGACCATTTAGTTTCATAAAAATTTTCGAAATTTCTATACTGTTCAAACTTTGGGTCTCCTTTTGTTGTGCTGTCTACGAAGTCCTTTCATAAGAAAGACCGGTTGATATTAGGATGAGAATTAAGTGATATACAGTTCTTGCAGAAAACAACCTAAAATTATAGGGCGTTGACCTTGTGATGTCGTAAAAATGTTTGTGAAATTTGGGCCTCTGCCTGTATTTGTTTTCTTTGTAGTGTCATTAATAACCAGCGCAATTGGCTTGATAATGTGTTGCAAACTAATTTATCAACTTTTTGAAATCCTATGTTTGTTGCGGTTTTTTAAGATAGTTGTTTTCAAAAACATGATTGGGTTTTTGAGCTTCGCCATTTTTTAAATCGTTTTTCGCTCGATTTGTAGCTTATTCTCTGTAAAGTCAGGTAACAACGCGTTTCCAGTGAGCAATATATTGGTCTTTATAACTGTTTTAATTTCAGCAGTTTGTTTCTTGGCTTTGTTATCACTCTTACTAAGAGAAAAATGTTTGAGTTTTTTATATACCTTAAAAGGTTTTTATATATACATTTCAAAGGCTTTTTAAAAATTATTAATGTTAGGTCCTAACATTAATGGTAAGTCCCATTGGCTTTGAATTTTTGTGCAGTTTGAGGATTTTGTGGCTCTTGATGCTCTGATTTATGGTTTAAACGTTTTCGCTTCCATTTTGCGCAAAATTTACGTGAAGTTTTTCATTTTTCCGGTAATTAAATTTCTTTTTGTAGTGGTATGACGTACGCTGGATAATGACAGATCTCTATTGCTTTTTATGAATATAAGTGAACATTTTAGCGTTTTCAGTTAATAATTAATAATATTAATCACTTTGAATTGAATTGTTTTTAAAAAATGGAAATGTGTTTTTGAACTTCGCACCTTTTTGCTCTTTTCGTTCGACCTGTTACACATTCGCATGGAGGAGAGGTCCAAAATCGTTTTTAATGAAGTGAAGTTTATTTTGTTTTGTTTTGGTTTTATTGGATGCGAGTTTGTTTTCGATGTTGTTTTGTTAACATAGACATCGAGTTTTGGTCCTAATTAATATTTGTTATTTGATTTTATTTCCTAGTAATCCTAATAACAACAGGTTCCATCGGCCCTCTAGTGTGGTTTTATGGATATTTGAACGATACGAATGTTTTGGAAAGTTTTCGCTTTCATTTAGCTTCCAATTGAGCCAAGAGTGTGGATGAACGAGGTCGGAACATTATGCGCGTACGCACATTACCAAGCCTCCTTGTTGACTTCAAATCTCTTATAAATTTTCAAAAATTGGACTTTGTGGAAAGTAAGGCGAACATCAATTATAAAAGTTTGAAGGGAGCTTCAAAATACACCTAACAATATAAATTGTCGCAAAATATATCGAATAGTTTTAAAACTAATTGAAACCTGAAAAGATTTCTAATTTTTTGAATTTTTGCGTCAATAGGGGAACCGGCTAAAAACTTTGGAGTAAAGCAGCAGAGCGATATGGAATAGAAAGATTGTAAGAAAACAATGCTTTAATCTTATACGGCTAATGGGAAATAATAAAAGAACAACGGCCGAATAGGTCGAGACTGAATAGATAAATTAAAAAAAAACAATAAGCGTAAAAAACTTTTAAACTAAAAAATGAAAGATCTTATCGATACAAATGCTCAAAATTGTTTAGCAAATTTGAAAATTTGAAAATTTTCAAAATTTCAATGAGCAAATTTGAATGAGCAAATTTGAAAATTGTTTGAAGTTTTTATCTTGTGACGGTATTTTGCTACTTAATTTTCGGTGAAGACAGATGCTCGGTAGGGACACGCTACTTAAAAACGTATTATTAAGTTGATTTTGAAGTACAGCTTTGAAAAGCTTCAAATGGTGTTCGTCTAATTTTCACAAAACTTAATTGGAAATTATGAACTAAATTTTTCCGGACATAACTCCTCAATGCGGTGCTTCAAAAAACCACATGGCGCTATAAACACGACCCTCGCTTTGTGGGTAATAATGAGCGAAAGCCGACGAATTGTAGCTTTAGAAACGGCTATGACCGGCTGCTCTTAGATTTAAAGCCGTCGACAACTGACAGTTATACGGTTCAAAACCAACAAAAGTTGACTGTTCTTATGTTTAAGCGAGGTCAACCGATAAGACTTAGGTTTTAAAACCCACGCTACTCAATTTTTAAAACCCAAAAAGCCGAAACTGCTTACGTTTCATAACCGAAAATTATTGACGCTTCTTTCGTTTCAGATTCGACAAAAGTTGGCGCTTTCTGCATTTAATGTGAACGAAAATCGTTGAAACCGACAAAAAACATTAGGGCTTTGATCAATTTTTGCTTACAAAATCTCAAGTCAGAAAGCAGCTTTGCACCAGACGACTCAAATTGTCTTTTTTAAAGGAAAAATGATTTTAGCCGGGGTAAGAATTGATATCAGGGTAACTTTGTAACTTAATCTAGGGATGAAATTTAATTTCCATTATAGGTTAAGCTGGGGGATGAGTATGCATGACCCGATTTATACAGAATAAAAAATTTTGGGATGTTTTTGAAAGGTATAAGAGTCCAATGATGTTTAGAGAAATATTTCACGCGAGCTCACATCCACAGTTAACGGTGTCATTATCCCAACGATATTTGCCCGTCAAACATCAACTCCAAGCCTAAAAGTAGAAGATTAATTAATGGTAAAGTTGTAATTGAAGGAATTTAAAAGAAATATGCGAAAACCTTGCTTCGCCTTCTTGAGAAAAAGTAAATGAATAATGAGAATTTTGACGAGTAAAAGTAAAATATAGCTCGAATAAAAATTCCCTTTGCTTGGAAAAATGGGTATTTCATATTTTCTCCTTCACATTTTGTTAATATTTCTTCTATCGTTTCTTAACTCGGTTTCCAGAATCAAGTTTTTTGGATTCTTGTTTCTTTACTGAAGTTAATGAAATTGTAGTCAAGTCACGGATTTTTGGATATGATTTATGATTTTAAAAACATAACTTTTCAATTCCAATAAAGGTATACCATAGTATACTATAATTTAACGAATGCTGTAATTTTTACTTTTCAAATAAAATATGAACCATGTCTTCGCTCAAGATTTCGTTCGGAACACAAAACCTTCAAGGTTGACTTGAGCTACTCTTTGAAAAACAAGAATGTGAAAATACTTTCGCCCTTTAATTTTTATTCAGCTGACTACAAAAACAAATTGATTGTTCAAAAAAAACGTTATATTCAAGAACCCACATCCAACACTCTGATTTTGTAAAAAATGCTGGTTAAATTTGTTTTCTTGGAACTACTAAGATTACTAAAAACAGAGGGTCCTTAAACATTGTAAACCAACATTGAGTTAAAAAAATCGGGTAAAAGGGAAAGCAAGGTGAATTTATCTGAATTATTTTGGAAAAAAAATGTTTTTCTTTTAAAATGCACCGTATTCATGAGCGTTTAAATCTCTTCGTGCCTTTTCAGTAGTGTAAAGTGCTAGTTAAATTTAACGTAGACCTGTTTGTCAAGCATTGTCAACAAAGGAAGGGAATTTGAAATGGCGTAAATATACATTCAAATGCAAAATCCACCGCTATCAAATAGCATTTTTGTATCGAGATCTCCAGAAAAGTCATTTATGCACTGTTTTCAGGAAAAAATGAGCCGTGAAAACAAAGTTTCAATAGTTTGATCTTAATGCCAGTTTAGCATCATTTTCTGACATGTACTTGAAGGAAATTAGTGAGAATACAATGATTGTTTCCAAACCAAGAAGAAGTTTTTTTTTCAGGAACTGCATTGAGAACTGCAGCGATAACTTTTTACCGCTGAAAAATTTTGTGGTTAAAAGATTGCAGATCAGAACAGTTTATCATACCGGAAGCAACTAAATGTTCGCTGCAGCAAAAATGAATTCTGAATTTATTTCCTCAGAAATACGGAAGCATATTGCAAACGAAATTTAAGCAAATAATAAAACAGCATCTGTCTCAGAATTTTAAACGTGTACCATTCAAAAGAAATAATAGCTTATTCAGAATTTTTTCGTGTTTAACAGAGCACGATACCTGTGATCTTAACTTAACTACAAAAAATAGAATCTAAATATAGTTTTTGGCTTGTAAACTTTAGTCACCATAGACAAACTTAGATTCAACTAGTTCAACCTGATCAGGATTGAAATGCGAACAACCAGCACCTGGCTGTTGATTATCAATTGTGACTGCGTCGTTACTTACTTTTGCGTAGGGCAACCTCGTCAATTTTTCTGAAACACAGCACGAGTTATTTGAAACAAATTGGCAGCAAGTTTTGGATCCAAGATTTAACCAGAAAGTGACATGGTTGTAGTGAACACACGTTGTTATCATCATCAAGAGGTTATCAAACTTGTGCGCTGAGTAACTTCGAGTTGGCGATAACAATCATGTGGTGTAATGTTTTTCAAATCAACTTTAGTTCCGATTAAAACATTTGCAATTTTTTCGTTGCTAAGGACGCTTTAACGTGGCAATCCATAGATACATGGCCACAACATGATTCGATGACATATTAGAATGCCTTGCAGTGTTGTAAATAGAACTGCGAACTAGGGAAAAGTAATACACTTGAAAAACAATTAGCAGCATGAATATTTGGGTTATGCCACAAAATGGTAAACGTTGACAGCACAAGAAATTTTTTATAAAAGATTGCTTTTTGCAATCATAATTTTGCTCCGGTTATCAATATTTTTTCTCTATAAATGTGGAAAACTAAAAAGAAAAGAAAAATTGAAAAAACTTAAATTTTTTGAGCCTCAGTTACCATTTATATCTTTTTATATATCACCTAACCATGCTTAAAAATAACAAATGCTCAGGGAGCAAATGGCGTGAAAGTTTCATGCCCGCTGAATTGGGATTTGAAAAGGTAATTGCAAACGTTTTTCTTCTTAATTGGTTTATGTTTTCCGTTTTATGCGCCTTCAAAATATTTTTCTATAAATCTTAAATCTATATAAAATGAAAGTTTAAAATGAAAGCCCAAACGATCTTAAGACAGTTCTTTAAGTTTTCATCGTGTCCCTTAAAATTTCTATATAAATCAACTTTCAAAAATATCGCAAAGGCGGTAAAGTTCAGTTTCAGAATATTATCAAACTTCAGCTTGCTAACAGAATATTTGATGCTAATTTGTGTGCGCGTTGTTGTTAAATCGCTCGCTAGAGTTGCAACTCTACGGAACTTTCTAATTTGATGTAAGAACTTTAAAGACGTATAACTTAGACGAAAACTAAAAACAAAGTCACCTAGTTTGGACAAAACCGTTTAAAATTGCCAAATCACATATAAAATGGCATGTTCTGTTATGTCAGTAAATATGATTGAAAGCAACGACACGCAATTTTTTTGCCATGTTGTTTTTAATTTCAGACGATTTTGACTTGTGAGACAGAACTGCCATTGAATAGTTGAGACTGAAAAAAAAGTTCTCGCACTTGTCTTATTATCCTTTTTAAGTTTACGATGGAACAAAGAAGCTCGGTAATGTGCGTTTTCACATAATGTTTCGACCCACTCGACCACGTTTTTGACTTAATTGTCCACCAAATCAGGGAGAGATAGAAAACTTCCAGAGAGTCGATTATTCTTCGAAAATTATTTATTTACATATTTAAAAAATCGCATTAGATCTAACCAATATACAAACGAAGAAAAAATCATTAGAGGGCAGATAAGAACTGCGATTAAGGAGCGTGAAAGACAAAACAAACAACAAAATCAAATAAAACGATAAATAATATTTACGACCAAAAATCAATGTCTATCCATTTTTTAAAACGAAAAATTTAAAGGAAAAATCAAAATAACATCAGATGAAAAACAAAATAAACCAAATGACTTGCATTTAACCAGAAACGATGTTGAAGCCGCTTTATTGAGAATAATTAACAAGTAGACAGAAAACATAAACGGGCAAAGTTAGAAAATACGTTTACACTTTTTAGACAGTTCATCAACTGTTTTCTATCTTAAAACGTAAAACCATTTGGACTATGGTTTACAAATTTATCATACTTTTGCAAAGTTGATCAAAATTTAAGGCAAAATTACGAAAAATGTGAACAAAAGAACGGGACTTAGACTAGCGTTCACAAATCTTTCAAACCTCAATAACTCCACAGAAAAGTGAACTTCACAAAGGTCCCTTTAGTTTAATTTTCTACGCTTGAAAAGCTTTCTAATGGTACCACCCACAATCCTGTTTGATGAATTTATCGATCGGCGAAAATTGACAGAACAAAAAAACCAGTTGTTTTTAATTGTTCTCCCCACTAAAGTGGGTCGGAACAATTAAACCTATGCATGGTCATTGTGGTCAAGATTTAATGAAAGTTGAATTACTAGCAGGCATTTACGTTGGTATCCATCTGATCATCTCCGCGTCATAATTCCACTTAATTCAATATAAAGAGATATTCTCCCATGTTTAAGATCAAAAATTTTTGAACCATTTAGCTCTTTTGAAATGCTTTTGGAACGTTTCCCTAATTACGTTGCAAATTCAATGGACTAATATCCACAGTATGCTTAACAATTATTTGGGTCCTGTTCGTTCTTTCGTAAAACTTGTTTTGCGCAATGGTTTTTGTTTGACCTCTCTGACTTTTCAAGTGACATTTGAACGCTTGATTTCTTGATATTGGTGTGATCTGAACTGCTCCCATTCAGCAGCTTTAAGCAGTTAGGGTTCTATTTGCAGCAGTTTACAACTAAAGATCTGGATCAGTGATATTAGAGGGAAAATTTGACTAGCCGAAAGCAGAAGCAGTTTCTGTAGACATAAGGTGAAAAATTTGTACTTCAATTTATTGGAAATTGGGCGAACATCAAATAAAGTATTTAGGAGAGGCGTTTGAAAATGGACTAAAAAAATAAAATATTCAACTGCACCTAAAATGTGTTTCTTGATGTAAATGAATAAAAGCTTAATGTAATTTTTAAGCATTTTCGCAAGAAATTTTTTAATTAGCCCCCTCACTTAGTCAATAGCAACGTGTTCATCGATTTTATTAATTTTATAGAGCTATTGGGTAATAACACGAAAATTCGCCAAAATTGATTAAACTGAATAGATTGTCTTACATAAAATTTTTTCAATAAAAATTGTTGCTGTTTCTTTAAGCAGTTTCTAGTGAAGACAAAAATTAGGGGCACTTGACTACCTCATGATGTCGAGTTAATTCATGTGCTTCTCTTACCTGCTTTAATTGGTGTTCTACTAATTTCGACGAGATCTAATCTGAAAACTTTTGGCTGGTGTCTACAACGAGTACGAGCCTAAATGTCGAATCAAATGTGTGCCCGAGCTGGATGCATTTGTTAACCCTAAATCTAATTAATTGCATAACATAAGCTCTAAACCTTTATTTAAGGCCAAGTCAATTTTGGCTGGTGTCTACAACGAGTACGAGCCTAAATGTCGAATCAAATGTGTGCCCGAGCTGGATGCATTTGTTAACCCTAAATCTAATTAATTGCATAACATAAGCTCTAAACCTTTATTTAAGGCCAAGTCAATTTTGGCTGGTGTCTACAACGAGTACGAGCCTAAATGTCGAATCAAATGTGTGCCCGAGCTGGATGCATTTGTTAACCCTAAATCTAATTAATTGCATAACATAAGCTCTAAACCTTTATTTAAGGCCAAGTCAATTTTGGCTGGTGTCTACAACGAGTACGAGCCTAAATGTCGAATCAAATGTGTGCCCGAGCTGGATGCATTTGTTAACCCTAAATCTAATTAATTGCATAACATAAGCTCTAAACCTTTATTTAAGGCCAAGTCAATTTTGGCTGGTGTCTACAACGAGTACGAGCCTAAATGTCGAATCAAATGTGTGCCCGAGCTGGATGCATTTGTTAACCCTAAATCTAATTAATTGCATAACATAAGCTCTAAACCTTTATTTAAGGCCAAGTCAATTTCAGCGGTAGGAAAATCTAATTGAAAGTTTAATTTCAGTACTGATTGAGAACTATGATCATGTCGTTTTTTACAGTTTTCTGTCTGCTGCAGGTAACATGATCATGACCTCAATATTCACTTAAAAATTACCAACAACTTAGAAGGATGCGCGCAACAGAAACTCTCCTACCTGTGCCCTTACAACTGTATACGTCACTCCCAATTTTTATGAGCAGACACTTATACTCTCCAAGTTATCTGCTTAAAAGAATCGCTTTTTGTACTCATGAATCAATCCTAATTCCCATACCAAAAGGTGTACAGTTAAATGTTTCCCACCGAGCCACCTTTTAAAATATTGTGAAGTTCTTTCCAGAATGGTGCTAATGAGCTTCACAAAGCTCTCTAAGCGATTCCAAATCGATGTTGACTGAGAGTTCTTGAAGTCTAATGACTCGCGGGTAATAAAAAATCTACGACAGGAATTTCAAAGAGAGAGGACATGAAACCATTTGCCATAGAGCCGATGACGGCACAGCGCCCGCAACTTCAGTCGAGTTAAAGTTCATGCTCAATTCTGATATCTTTCTACTATCTGTCCTATGTTAGAACGTAATTTACTTTCTTCTTCTTTTCTTGTCTTGTGCAGGTTTTGGCAGAATTGTGGAAGTCTTAATCCTAGTCTTGGCCGTAAGACGTCCAAAATCCGGCAAATACAAGAAACAGCCGACAGATCGTCCAAAAAGTCCAAAACTCCTGAAAATGACTGAAAACCTGTTGAAAACCCATTTATGTGACCTCCTATGACCCCGTGGTGCTAATTTATTGTTTCGGGCAACTATGGTTTGATTTACAAGCACACCGATTAATTCGCTGATTATTAATCCCAAAAACGTGGCGAGTTTTCAAAATTTTAAACAAAAAATTTTCACCCGAAAACTTTAAAATTTTGTTTTGAGTTAGGAGTCATTTTGCAAGTGTTACCCAAATCTGGGCAAGACTTGCCAAAGGTTTAAGACCTGTATCACTTCCCTGTATTGAAAGACGAAATAAGACTCGCATTTAGACTTGCCTAAGCTAGTACTGATACAAACTTGGAATTCGGTACGGGAAAGATCTTTCTAAGTGAAAATGTACTCCAGCTGCTGAAGCAATTCATAATCCCCCCCCCCCACCCCTCGCGGGCATGTCGTTTGATATCAATTCGCACAACGTCAGTCCGTTGTCTGTTTTTGTACCTCTCTAGTCCATTTTTGAGGATGACGATGAGTAGGAGTGAGAATAGCTGGAAGCAGAGGGCGAGAGCCAAGAGCAACTTGTGCATGATGACCTTGCACCTCTTGACCACATCAAACGCATCCTCAAAATCAGTCGGCATTCTTAGACTCTTCACACTTTTGTCTTATTGTCTCTCTTTTTATAGTTCTCCAGCGGTTCGTCACCTGTAAAATTTTATACGGATTGTGTGTAATCTAAGAAAAAGAGGAACGAATTATTAAGACCGATTTAAACAAAATCGGAGAAGGATATATATCAGGGCGGATGTTTTAGTTGCAATCAATTTGAGAAAAATTGAATTAATTTTTTTTCTTAGTTTTGTTAAAGTATCTTTCGGAGCCTTATTCTGGCGCCCAGCCAGATACTTTTCCCTTTAAGAATTCGATGCCAGAAGAAATCAGACTAAACTTACCTGCGGAGAAAATTTGTTATTTTTGGTGAAATACACCTTGCAATTGTTTATGCTAATTATTTCCCGTTGAGGAGCGCAATATAATATTGTGACAAATTGATATTGCAAAATCAAAAGTTTTTTGTTAAAAGCAGTTTTCCTCTCTCCATAGATAGATCAATTGTTATTTGCTAATTAAAGGAATCTTCACAACTTAAATCAGTTTGAAGGCGCCACAATATTTACTTTGAAGGCATTAATTTGAAAGACTGAACAAATAAAAGCTTTAACATTTCTCAAAGTTTTACGTGTACGTATAAGCGAATTTAAATAACAGTTTTCTTTAGCTACCAAAAGGTAAATATGGAGATTTTTGTTCCGACTCCAAGTAGCGGAGAATTAGGCACTCAAATTACTTTTTTTCCTTCAAACAAATTAGTCCGCAAAATGAAATTTTTAACGAGGAAACTTTCGAGTGGTTGGATCTTTTCAGCTTGTGCAACCCCAAAGGCTTAGTGGGTGCATATTTCTGCAGTTGGGTATGCATAGCGTATATTTATCACAAACGGAAAAAATAGGTTTTTTAATGTTTGTGCCCACTTGCCCAGCTTAGAGAACACGTGCCATTTTACAAAAAAAATGATTCAAGATTTAATATGTTAGGGCAAGTGCTCTATGACTAGAAAGGCTCACCCCTTTTGGGTTCCTTTTACAGCCTTAAGGTATATAGGGCTAGAAGTACTTATTTCTGCGCGCGAAATAGACTTACCAGGATCTGACTAACTAACCGACTCAGGAAAGCTCTGAAGGTAAACTTCACGTTTATTACGGTGGTGAGAAACACCGGAGTCAATAACATACACATACACAGAGTGTATAAATCTAAGAGACTGACTGTGAAAGGTGTATTGCTCTATAAAAAAGAATAGAGTCTTCTCTTTCTGTGATTGGTGGAGAATATAGAATATAAATGGTTGTGGAGAGGGGGCAAACTCTAAGAACCGCCCTTCACTTCATGAGTATACGTCCCCAAAACAGTTTATGTGAATCGTATTCTTAGAGACTGGTTAGAAACAAGGCACTATGATAACTTAATGCCCTCTGGGTGCTACCTTTCTATCCCGTTTTTCAGGACGAAAAGTCAAATGGTTCAGACGAAAAATTGATCAAGCGACAAATCGAATTAAAAAGACCTCAGGACTAAAAAATATTTGCTGCAAACTGCGTTCAAAAGCAACAAATTACCCGGTATAATTGACTAGATCAGTTTTTTCAGCTCCAATTGATGTCTCTTTCATCGGGCTTATTTTCTTGTTCGTCGTTTTTTTGTCAAACCATTTTCCGATACAGTTCTCAGATCTACCGTATACTGGGGAATTGACTAATTTGAATTGTTGAGAGTCCATTCGATAAGAGGGCGCTGATTGTTTTAAATGTAGAGGAGACGTGTTCTCAGTGGATTTAAGAAGGGTCGGTGACTCATTTATAGAATCTGCGCTGGCTTCGCGTCTTTGCTCTTATCCGACGACTGGACGAACATAGAACCCAGGTTGAGGTCCAGATCCAAATTGGTTTATGATCAGACCCAGTCGAGCGCACACTTGTGTGTTTGCGGACTAAAATTACAGGGTCTGGACGAAATTTCGAGCGCACTACAGTCTGGTCGATGATCTGGAGATGGTCTGATCAGAGGTCATTTTGATCTGAAAAGTCTGTACCATGGTCTGGAGATGATCTGATCAGAGGTGAATTTGGTCTGAAAAGTCTGATCATAGGCGGATTCGAGCACATTTGGGTCTGATCAGAGGGGACTTCGAGCGGAATTGGATTTGATCATAAATTTTTTCGGTCTGTTTGGTCTGGCCAAGAGGTCCAGCCAAAAGAAGAGCCGGGCCACTGTAAATTGGATAAATGTGTGCTGAATTTTTGAAATCAGCACACATTTTTCAAAATAACAGCCGATCAATAGTAACCGACATCTACTTCATCGAATTAATTTCCGAAGTTCCCATTGGTCTTTAAATCGATGCTTTATTTCACAATGTCTTTTTTTAAATCTCATTTGCATTTTCAGTTCGAAAAATGAAAGGAATAATTCATAAACTTATTGGAGTCTTCTGCACGTTAAGTAGGTCTTGTGAATGGTCTCACTCAGGGTCTGTTTCGTCTGGCCACTGGTCTTGTCAACGGTCTGGCCTAGGGTCTGTTCAGTTTGACCAATGGTCTGGACGATCGTCTGGGCTACTGTCTGGCCGATGGTCTTGCCTAGGGTATGTTCAGTCCGGCCAATAGTCTGAACCAATTCTGTTCAGTCTGGCCAATGTTGGCCAAAGTCTCTTTGGTCTGACCAAGGATGGCCAAAGTCTGGTCGGTCGTCTGGTCAATACGCATTTTTTATGGGGAGTCTGGAGCCCCACTGTCTGCGACCTAAGTTGGTCTGGTCAATACTTCCCAGGTTGAGGTCCAGACCGAAATTGGTTTATGATCAGACCCAGTCGAGCGCACACCCGTGTTTTCTCAGACCGAAATTATAAGGTCTGGAAGGAAGTTCGAGCGCACTACAGTCTGGACGATGGTCTGGAGATGGTCTGATCAGAGGTCGATTTGGTCTGAAAGGTCTGATCATAGGCGGATTCGAGTGCACTTGGGTCTGATCAGAGTCGACTTCGAGCGCAATTGGGTCTGATCATAACCTCTTCGAGCGCACTTGGGGCTGATCATAAATTTTTTCGAACGCAATTGGGTCTGATCAGGCACAATTACGAGTGCCTTATTTCTTTTCATATTTTTGTTTTTTTTTACTGAGAGATGTTGGCTCTGCCAAGAGGAAACAACAGATCAGCGTTCTGATCAGAGACTCATCTGAAGTCCGATAGCTCTGATCACAAAAAAGGAGTCCAGCTGATAGCAAAGGACGGTCCCCTTCAGAGTAAATTGTGATCAACTGGAGACCACGATGTTTTTTTATAGAAAACTGTCTAAACTCATCCATTGAGTCAAAATTATAAACTAAACGGTACACTAAATAACGTTTGTTCTCAACAGTTGGGTTTCATTTTCTTAAGCAATACTTTTATAATTGATTTTTCCTTAGTTGAATTAAACACTGCAAACATCGGTTTTTATGAAATGGATATTTTATAGCAAAATTAAGAGATTTTTTTATAAGTAAAATCTTTCTCTGGTCAGACTATTTCGAGCGCACTTGAATCTGGTCAGAACGGGTTTCGAGCGCGCTTCAGTCTGATCATAAATGGCTAAAAGCGCAACTGGGTCTGACCATAAATGCTTCGAGCGGAACTGGGTCTGATTATATCCTCTTTGAGCGCACTTGAGTCTGATCATAGTCTGGTTTAGGTCTGGGCAATGGTCTGAATTTGAGTCTGGGCCATGGTCTGAAGATAGTCTGATCAGAATGCTTTCGGTCCGAAAAGTCTGATCAGAGACCCTTTGTGTCTGGAAAGTCTGATCAGAGGTAACGTGGCTCTGGAAAGTCTAATCAGGGTTAATATCCGTCTGGAAAGTCTGATCAGAGATAATTTCCGTCTGGAAAGTCTGATCAAACCAAAACTTGGGTCTGGACCTCAACCTGGGAATGTAGTGTTTACTAAGTAATTACATTAATGCCTCCTTTCAAGCTGAAATTCTGGCGTTCAAAAGGTAGCTGAAAACTCAGCCTTATTTTATGGCAGAGAGGAGTGCATGGAGTGTACAGGGTCCCTCATTGTCTCATCTTGCTAGATCTGGTCTGTTCACCTTTTGCGCTCATTTTGCTAGATTTGGGGCGGCATGTTTCTGAACACGGGGTATCTCCATAATTTTGCTTTGGGGATGACAGCAGTTTCCTCATGGATCAAACATCCATCTTTTCCAGATCGTGAAAATTTTAATGTGTCATCAATTTTCGTGACCTTGTCCTTCGCATTCATGCATCAAGAAGTAATCCATGGGGCTCATCGTGGAAGAAATATCTCAAATGAGTGCCAGCAAGTGCATCAACCTTACCTTCCACGTGAGCTTATCGTCTCATTATTCAGTGAGCATTTCCAGACCGACCAAGACAGAGCATGATTATGTCCAGCCTGCCCCAAAAAAACCCTCGTGTCTAGACTTTTGAGCGTTATCAAGTTATCCGAATCTCCTTTTTGGTTAAAAAAGAGAAATTGAAGTGAATTAGCCCAGTGATATTCGTAATCAGCGGACAATTGAAAAATTCGAAGTTAACTATGAAACGAAAATATATATTTTTTTGAAAAGTATTTTTAAAAACTTTTTTAAACAAATTTTCTTTTCATATTATCAAGGTTATGCGACGGTAGGTAATGTCCAGGAATCTTATGTGCGTGCAAAAAATTTCAATGAAAATTATAGTGATTATGTATGGTATAATATCAGAGTATAATTAAACCGAAAAAAAATTCAGAACCACATGTTTTTCTTGTAAGTCACTGATTCCTTTATGTCATGAAATTGGCTGACTATTCGCAGATTATTGTTAAAACTCTGTTACCTTATATCCAAATCAAACGGGTGTATTTTTTTATGTACGTATAAAAATAGGCTAAGACCCCCGCCTTTCGGTTGTCACCTTTATGTCTTTAGTTACCAAAAAGATGTTGCCAGAATTTCACGGTTTCAATTTTACCGAGACTTTTCGTTAGTATGACAGCTGGTTGTTTGTATGTATTAACATACTCTAAATTCAGTTCACCTCTCCTGTACAAATCGCTAAGATAATGCACTTTGATTGAAAAAGCTTAGTTTTACTATGGCGAGAAGTTTGCTTGATTAGTGCGATACAGGCTTGATTATCAACAAACAAATTAGGTCGGCTTGGTTCAGGATGGTTAAAATCAACCAAAGTACCCTTCAAGTATATCATTTCTTGAGCTGTAGAAAAACGTTTGTAAACTTCAGCTTCAGCTGAAAATTTAGCAATACTATTTTGGATATTACTTGCCCAAATAATTGAGCCAGAATTAGTGCAGATTTTAAAACAGAAACCCGTTGTGCTTTTTTTGTTGTCAATGTTCCCAGGCCAGTCAGAGTCGCTATGGCCAGTCAAATTGTCATCCAATTATGTCGCTCTCTTATAAAATAGATTTAGATGTTTTGTACCTTTTAAATATCTTTGTACATGTTTAGCAACAATCCAATGCTCTCACTTTGGCATTTAAATGAAAAAATTTAAAGCATGCGTCGCCTGTGAAAGATCTGGTCGTTTCAATAGTGCTAAATGATTAAGGCTCCCAATTAGGCCGCGATAAGTTGTATTGTCTATATCAGGTTTATCCGTGGGTGCAAATTTGGTGAACTTCTGGTTTTCTTCAAGAGGTGTCAATACACTTTTGCAGTTGCGCGTTCCAAATTTTATCACCAAAATTAATACTTGCTACTGAGAAGTCTTCCAGTAAATAAGTTGAATGTGATCGTTTTTGGCTTTACAAAACATCACATTCTCGGGGAATTTCAAATTGCGAGTTTTTGTAATCTTGTACCTTGTTTGCTCGTCTTGAATTTGTTTAATGAACGTTTCGCTGTTATTTGGAAATCCCAAAAAATTCCTTCTTGAGCAGGTTGGTCAAGTTTTTTTGAAACTCTTTTTCAATGAAGCTAAAGCCTTACAGCCGAAATCCTTTACAAAAGAAACGATTGGTTTTGGTTCTTTAAATTCTTTAAGAAGGTAATTTCTCCTGCAGCAGTATTTGATGTAAGAAGCGTAGTTCATTGCATAGTTCCAGTATTCTTTTCCTAATCCTACGTTATCCAGCAAACATCTTGTCGTGCCGGTAGTATTCCCCCATTTTCTCACTACTTTGCCAATTTCCTCTGGCTTATAAGGTGCTGGATTTTCATGTCTAACCTTATTTTCACGACGAAACATGGAAAATTGACAAGAGGAAACCTCTTTTGGGCTGTCACTTACAAGTGTTTGAGATGTACCTAAGTCTGCACAAAACTGTTGAAAAAACTGGAGGCATTCGTCGCGAGTTTTCTCACATTAAACTTTCAAATAACTGGAAAAACTGTCAACAAATGAAATCGCATATCTTTGATTGTCAACTGATACAGATGTTACAGGTCTTAAAATATCATTCTGAACAATACCAGACGCATTACTTGCTCTTCCAACGCTGTCTTTTGGAACTGGTTTACGTTTTGATTTGTTTAATTCAGAAGTGTCGCACTTCAATTCAATGCTATCTTTTTTGTCCATTTGCATCCCATAAAAATGGTTTTCGCAGTTTTATCAAATCCTGAAAATTATTATGACCTAATCTGTCATAACAAAATTTCAAAAATGACAAATCTAAGGATTTTTTGTTGCAAAAATCTCTTCCTGGAATCTCATGATTGAAAAATTTAGCACTCCACCAAAATAGATTGATCTCCTGCATCAGTGGAAAAACAGTTCCGTCTCTTGTTGCTATCTGATCATTGTTTCTAAATTGCGCTTTATCACCAGAATTTTTCAATTTGCTCACTGAAGTTCAATGCTACTCATAGTTGGGATGAAAAAGAGTTTCTGTCAACGTTCTTTTTGCTCTCTTTCCATTATAATCACACACATAAAAATCAACCTTACCGTTAGTTCTGAGTTTCAGATTCAGAATTCTTTGCACAGCCAACAGATCCCAAAAAATTTTCATCTAATGTAGCAAACTGTTCGCGATCTTTCGTATTGTAATTTGTACATCCTGAATCCTTTATTTTATCAACTTCATTTGTTGCTAAAACATTGTTATCACTACTTGAAAAAAGCAAATTTTTTCTTAGCTGAGTTCATTTCCCGAAGTAAATTAGCTCATTCATTGTTACTGGTACTATTATTAATTTTAAGGCAATCACTGCAGTTATGGTTGTTCAATTTGCAAAAAGGAAAGTACTTTTGATTTTGTTTTGAGTTGTGGCACTCCTTTGCTGGCAGACCTAAATTACCACATTTTTGACAATTCGTATTTTTCTGATAGAATTTCTGCAAAACAAAACGCTACCTTATGACCCATTTTCCTACAAACTTTAGATTTTATTTTTTTTTCTGTCTATTGTTGTCGAAAAACTAGACTCCGAACGGTCAACACTGCTACGTTGTGTTTTGTCATATTCAAAATTCCTTAAATCTATTTTAATGCTATCCAAATTTTGTTCATTTTTACTGAAATTGACATTGTTACAAAATTATCAAAATCACCTGTGAGAACTTACAAGATTAAAGATATAAGCATGGGCTCACTGACTTGTTCATAAATTTAATGAAATTACTTTACAATTCTTCAACCCGAGTGACATAGTCAATGATAATTTCTTTTGCTATCATTTTTAAATTAGTCAACTTTTCAATCCATTGCTGTAGACAAGTTTTATCTCTAGCACACATTATGGCCCAGGCCTTTGGACCATCCTCATTGTAAGGTCTCAAAAACATTGCAGAACGTTTGTCAAGTGATTGTATGATCTCACATCAAAAAAGCATCTTAAACTCAGTTTCATCAAATTGCCCTTTTAAAACTCTCAAAAGTTTGATGTTAAACATCTTTGCTTCAAATTGATCCTGAAAAAAGCAAAGTGCTCCTCTTTTCCAGAGAAATAAACACCTCTACTTGTACACGACTGATCACTCATTTTTATTGTATCGCACAGTATAGAGAAACTTGCAATGTTATGTCAACGTTTCAAATGACCAATGCAATATTTAGAAGATGTTCTCAAAAACGAAATCTATTTGCATATTCTACATCGCAATCGAAGACCAAAAAATTTTAAATTGTTGGAGTGACTGGTGTTTTCTATCTGTTAAAAATTCCCATAAATTGTGGAAGTTTTACCTGGAAAAGGCACACTACTTTTTTTTTATAAAAATGTTTGCTGAGTATCAAAAAAACCGTTAGATTACTGCAAAATCTGTCACTATTCAACACAAACTTGCTGCATGAATACTCCAAAAATTGCTTGTTTCCGGGATGAATTTTGGCAATATTATTTCGACAATTGTTTGTTTATATTAAAAAAGTTGTCAATATAAAAAAATTATATTCTCAATTTTAACTTGCAATATATTCCGTGAGTGCAACAAATACTGTGTATACATCGTCGACGTGATATCAGATTTGCAGTGTCTTTGGTAACTATCTTCTCGTTTTTGTGTTGGTAAATTTTGTCAGTTAAAAAAAAATTTTTTTGTCAATAAAAAGAACAAATATCTTTAAACCAAAGAATATCTTCGTTTCCTTCAATTTGAAGTTTCAAGTTCGACTTAAATTCTAAGAATACTCCAGATTACATTATTGGCGGAATATCTTCAAATAAGAATTCTAGAATATCTGACAAAAAAATTTGCTGTTTCTTTTTTTCTTCAGATTCAAAAAAAAATCGCGCAAGCAAAAGATCAAAAATGGGTATTATTTTTCCCTTTTTGATAATCGATTTTAGGGATTTTAATTCCCTGGGCTCAAAGCCTATCAAGGTTATGCGACGGTAGGGCCCAGCATTCTTATGTGCGTGAAAATCCTTTCAATCAAAAATATAATGATTATGTATGGTGTAACATCAGAATACATTTGAGGCGATCAAAAAAGAGGTGATCAAGAAGCATATGTTCATCCTGTAACTCACTCTTTTCCTGATGTCATGAAACTAGTTGACTATTCGCTGATTTTTTTTGAAACTGTGTTAACTTGTATTCAAAACAAATGGAAGTATTTTTCGATGTATGACTTCCGACATTCGAATAAAAATAGGCTGAAAATAATCAACTCCCCTTCAAAGATGTTTTGGAAACCTTGTTGGGGAGCAGATGATTCATTGTCTAAATGGCGGCCAATTTTGAGGATTTTTGAATATGCTCGTCCAAGAAAAATCCATAAAAACTGAAAAAATTGGAAACATTGGAAACTTTAAAAACTCATAGCCTGTTCTTAATTTTTCGACATTCAGAGATGCTGCTGTCGTAAAGAGTGTGTTGTTTGTGTAAAATTTGTGGTTCAGTTAATTTAAAATTCTTCTCCCGACCAATATTTTCAAAATTTTCCAGATAGCGTCAAATATAATTTTTTAACGTTTTCTGGAAGTTGTTGACTCACACAGAGCATTTTTTGGTTCTGATTTTGTTTGGTAAAGAAATTTGATTCTATTAAGAGTGTTTTTTGATGTCCCGCCTTTTCTCTCCGTATTGTTTTAATTCCTTATCATTTCACACTAATTACTTCACTCCTATTTCAACATGCCTGTAACAGCGACTGCTAATTTGTGACTTGAAAAGATAGAAGTGTGAATATGCGCTGCTAAATGAATCGGGGTGAAAAGAAGTGGAACTGTTTTTTTGTTATTTTTTTCTTTCATTATGTTTTCCAAAACTTTTGAAACAAGTTTTACGATTTCATTTAACTGGTATATATTTTGTCGATTCAAGATATATTTATGGTTAAGGAATAAACATAAGACTCGTTTGGCTACTGAAAGACTGAAAGATATTTGCCTACCCTGGTTTATTATAATCCGTCTAGTTTATTATAATATTTGATTTTAGCGCTTAAAAATGCACGTGAGGCCTTACACGCAACTGCTCAAGATAAAATATTGTATAAAATTATGCTTAATGATATAATTTTTGTCTCTATTATTGTAATACATTTATGCTAACGCATCGATGTAGAAAATAGTAAATTTTGAACATCTATTTTATTCAATATGATTATACACTATGCCAATTAAAACATAGCGCGTTAGTTCTTGTCGATTGAAAAAAATTAGAAAACTTAAATATATAAAATTTTAATTTTGCAAACCACACGCCTGTTTATTATTATTGACCATGTCTCAAACAGCAAATGATAATGATGAAAATGCTAGTCGAGATGGTGCAAATAACGATGACGTCACTGGCGACCGCGGTGGTGTACCAGGGGATGACAACGATGTTGAGTCGACAAAAGCTGAGGACGCGCAGTCTAATTCAGGCGTGAATGAAGAGAATAACGAGGAAAAGAAACATGAAGATGGGGAAGGTGAGTTTCGTACTAATAAGCTGCCTGTTTTTGAGCCCATCCGCATTCTTTTATTAACATTCGAATGTTGATTTTTTAGTTCTTTGGTTCCTTTAGTTAGTTCTCTTCCCGTACCTTCAATTTGTATTGTGCTAATTTGTTGAACATTAGCAATGTCGACAAAGAGAAAGACATTATATACCAATTGTTTCATTTTTGTCATATCCTATCCTGTAAGACTGTAAGGATTTGTTTGCATGTGTTAAGATAAGTTTTGTGAAATGGAAGAGGTCAAATGGACCCAATGGTCCGCTTTATTTAATAGGGGCGCTGGTCCGCAATGATTGCTCTAATTGTAGCAAAAATGACCCAAGTACTTAGCGAGAAAATCTATATAGAATACGATTCCCAATTCTCCATATGTACTACCCACGTCCTGGCAAAAAACACTCCGAGACAAGATAGCCTCAGAGAAAACATTTAAAATTGGCAGTATATTTCCAGACAAAACAGTCGCAGACAAAATATTCCAAAGAAGCCAGTCAAAACAGTCCTGATATTTTTCTATTAAGGACTGTTTTGTCCGCGACATTTTTCAGTGGACTCTTTTGCATGGGTCTATCTTGCCTGTTCATCAACATAACTGATTTAAGTTTGACCTGAATTTATTCAAACCTGCAATGAAAGGAACCGCAATCAATTTCGAACAAATCAACTCGCAATTATGTGAAAACAAAAAAAAACGTGTTCGCGTCCCTCAATAAAAGAAGGTACTTTTGATTTTAAACGGCACGTCACATACATATAAACTTCTCTTAAGACAATAGATTCAACGGGGTTTTCTTCATAGAGATGCTCACGACATGATACAAGGAAATTGGTTGCAGTGTCAAAAGTTAGGGTTGCACAACCACAATTCCAACAGTCAGAACCAAAAAGCGTTAATGACATCTTATTCAACAGAACTACGCTATCTGTACAATAAGTGGCTATGCGTAAAAGTGTCTGATATCGATTACCTAAACGTTGAAAACTTAGTTCAGCAGTTACCAATCTGTACCCAGCTCAAGGTCCCAGACCCAAGCCACCTCTGACCAAAACCTACTAGGGTCGCGCACAGGGGTCATCGTGCAACCCAAATTATAGGCTCGGGAAAGGCTCGCACGATAGTCTGGACAAGGGTCATATTTGGGTGTGACCAAAAACCAAAGTCTGGTTATAGTCTGGACAACGGTCGCATGAAAGTCTGATGAGAGACCAATGTATCTGAGACACTGAACAGGTCATCGAAGATAGCGCTAAGATCATTAGCGTTGCATGAGTCTGACTCCCCATGAGGCCTATCGGGACCGTGTGAACTTACATACAAGTGGCCAACTAAAACTAAACCGCAAATAATGCATGCAACCACTAATAACATCCCAAAAAAACAATCAGTGAGCTAGTGAGGCTTGATAGCATGGAACTGAAAAATTCACCAACAAAACTTCTGAGGCCGAGCAGATTCTGCCGTGGTTAACACATATCTGACAAGCACAATTGAAATGCGGTTAGTATGTGATTTTTGCGGTCGCATATCTGAAAATTATGAACGGTTCTCTTTAAAATGATGAAGGCTCATAAGAAGAAAAAACATTCAGTTGCAAAAAGACTCAATGGACAATGGACCTGAAGATCACAGACCTGGACGAATGAGCTAGATAAATATCTGAAAATAACCCTATCAAGTAAATTTGACCTCAATTTGCATAGAAATGAGCTGTCCGTGCCCTTCGCCGCCTTAAATGACGATTTCTTGACTGGTCCCACTAATCTCGGACCGTTTGTGGCTCACATCGTTGTTTACGCAGAAAATTCTACCACCGTCAATTCCGGATAAGCGATCACTTAACACTTACTAATAGGACCATTATTTGTTATTTTTAGACTCGGACAATGTGATGGGGTACGAAAGAGTAATCATAATCACCCTAAGCTTATAAAAGGAACTAACATCCTTGCAACTATGAAAACAACAAGATGAAGTATTTTGCTGAATTCAAACCTCAAATGCGGCTAAAATCAATGGATGTGTGATTGAGTGTGATCCTAAGCGCCAATGAATTGAGATTCGTCCCGAAAAATCAACGCAGCTAAAGTTTTAGTTTAATTCAGTTATAAAGCTGCGTATTAACACATTCTTGTTTTTTCTATAAAGCATTCGATAATTAGAATTTTCAAGTATTAGTATTATCATTATCGACACAATTGAGGGCTTGTCAAAGTTAATCGATAAAGTACAAATCTTAATGCCTCCCTTTTCATTTTGAGATTTGAACTATATCCTAAGTCGTGTGCGATTAAATTTTTTAGGATCGATCCAAACTGAACAAATGAAATAGTGATTTCGTGGCCTTCCTGATCATACCAACTCTTTTTGGCAAGCCTTGCTATCAAACATGACAATTTGGTATTGAATTGTCATTTCTAATTAAGTGTTACAAAGACGTTTTTTCAGTCATCCATTGATTTTTGACTGATTTCGATCATCTGACTTGTTTTTTGAGCACATGGTTTTGATTTTAAATCATTTTTATTTTCAACTTTTATCTTTCACGTCTTGGCTCATTTTTTTTGCTTAATAAAACGTTAATGGTGTTAACGTACAACAATAAATACGCGTTTTATTTATGCGAAATAAGCTATTTTTTGCTTTTGAAAAGGATAAAAGTTAATTTTTCCTTCCTTTTCTTTGATGACTCACATACAGTTTTTCAAATTAATGTTTTGATTAACATAATTTAAACAAGTAAAAGAATGCCGAACGAATAGTGTGTATTATTGTGTTGTGCACTTGAGGCTTTGTGGCTCATTTTTGGGAATAAAAATGGCGGACTTCATTCACCCAGTGAATCGAAGCCTGATACATCTTGATAAGACGTGCATAATCTTAACATTTCTGGCAAAACTTAAATCATCTTGCCCAGAACTTGAAATATCAACAATTCATGGGAAAGCTTGATAAGATTTCATGGTATTATCTTTTCTGATTGCTGCTCAGATGTATCTCGTCTCTAAAAAATAAAATAAAAGTTTTCCGAGAACTCAAAGTACCAAATGAGAGTAAAGGGGAACATTGTCATTTTTCAGTCCTAAAAACATTTATTTTTTTTTAAATTTAATTTTTAGCCCAATAATAGACGGCAAGGGTTACTATTGTAAGATCTGACTCTCCGAGAACAAAAAAATAATGGCAAATTTTGTGCTCTTTTCAGTGTTGTTTGCAGTAATGTATCTGTTTTTCGTTGGATAATAATGACGTTAGCTGTGATACAAGTAGTAAGATAATAGGGTACTAAGATAGGGGGGGGGGGTTATCCTTCGAATTAATACGTGTGATAATAGGGTATTATTCTTGGCGGCGCTACATGTAAAACAACGGCCGTGCGTGATACATGTAAACTAGCTTTCTTCCGCTTTTATTCCTTTACCTTTGCGCCTTTCTCCGGTTTGTTAGATTTGTAAGAAAAGATTGAATTGAAACCAAACTAAACACTCCAAACAAATTAAATATTTACACTGTGTATTACTACACGCAGTTTCACCAAAATTGCATGCAATTAAATTGGCATTAGCGCCGTCTTATTTTGCGTGCTGGTTCTTCTTCGCTGCTGCTTGCTTCTTCAGCTTCAAAGTTTATGAAGGGGTTGTCAGGAGAGGAGCTTTCACTGGAACTGGCGTCAATATCTGCAATATCGTCAGTATCAATATCAGATTCAGTTATCTGCTCAGTTACTAATAATCCTGGGTCGGGAGTCTCCCAAGAGCTGGTGGTGGAGTCTGGCACTGAGAGAGCGGCTGTTGAGGAAGTTTGGGACACTACAAAGTCATTATCCCATTCTGGACTAGAGCTGAGAAGTAAGTTTGAGTAACTGTCATTATCCCACTGAATATCATCACTACCCCAATCAATTTCATCCACACCACAATCAACGGTCTCATAATGTCCAAAGGGTAGAGTTTTTGTTCCGCAGGGTAGAATAAACCTTTTGTTGTCGAACGCTGAAAGGCATATTTTGTTGGTAGTAACAGTTTCCAATACATGATGATCGGACATTATTCGTGTGTTTTCAGTGCGAAACACGTTCCCTGTCGTCAGTGTGCTCAAGAAATCATCATGCCGGAGACGTTGTTGAGCGGCCTTTGTTACTCCTTTAGCCGAAAGTTTTCGACAACCTAAAGAGAAAAAAGTCTTTAATCAAGTCTTTATATGTTTACTAACCCCTATGTATATAATAATAAAACTAATACCATTCAGGAGCCTACTAACAACCTTTGTAATTTAAAGATAGAACTAACATGCATTAGAAAAGACAAAGAATACTTACTTTTTGAGAGTATTGAGTATAGTTTCGGCTTTAAACACACAAACTCCGTAATAAAATCTCCTGCAAATTCGTCCTTAAACTTGAGGACTACCCGTTTATTTTCCGTACTGTATAAATAGTGATCATTCGGATAATTGGAGAAATCGAATTCACTAACAACTGAAGCGGGCTTTCTTGCTAATTCCTCATAAAAGTCTGTACTCCGGATTTATATAGTAAACTATCCGTGTCACTATATAACAAACGACAATCCAAATGAGCGCGCATTGTGAAGTAATGGAAACTGTACATTTGATACTTGGCCAGATCAGGTATAGTTGCTCCAATTATTGTTGGGGTATTCCAATAAATCTTTCTAGCGCGGAAGGACAATGCGGCCAGGTTATCTCCGAATATCATGAACCGATCAAACTCAAACTTTGAAATGGAACTCAGAACTTGATCAGCATCTCGTGCAATGGTAAGCTTACTTCGTCTGCGTTTCGATTCGCAATTCTTACCTTATACTGCATTGTTCATGAGCTTATAAAAGTTCTCTTCGAATTTATTGCTGGCGGCTTGACGTTTATTACTGTTGAGTGTTATATAGGGTTCTAACCAATTCGCTTGTTTGAACTGTAGGACACGGTGTACTTTGGCAACAATTAATCCAAGACTAACGTATAATTTGAGCAGTTTGTAATGCAATACATAGTTCTTTTTGTCGAATAGCGTTTGAAGCAACTTTTTAACATTCGAGCTGGGTAATCTGTGTTGTTCTTTTAGCTCAAGTTGATATTCGCCCAACCAATCATCTTGAACAATTTCTTTGGTAGGGGCAAGGGGAAAGTCTCGGTGGTCATCGTGTAAGTGGACAGGGTAATTAAAGTCTACTTCAAGAAAATAACCAACTGAAGCGTCGTTAGGGGTATTGAGGATTTCGTTAAGGTTAATTTCTATGTTGAAGGCGAATTCCCCCACTGGTAGCATGTCCATTTGCATGACACCTCCGTAGAGATTATTTGCGTCTACACAGAGCGCAAAAGTTGACTCCTCAGAGGGCCGGTAATCCGATAAATACTTATTATTTGCAACAAAATGACGCTCCTCGTAAACAGATGTTACTCCTCCTCGTATTGCCGGTTCAATCATGTCCAAATGTTCTCGTTCTGTCATCAGCTCAATGTTTGCCCTGCATATCTTTAGTGACGCTTCTTTTGCCATATTGGGGAGAGTGTAGAAATGCATGCAGTCGAGTTTGTATGTTCGAAAGCTAAGTTCACGGTGAAACTCACATACACAAGCTAATAATGCGCAGTCAAGTTTAAGGTATGCGTCATGATAGTCTTGTAAAGTTTTGCACCCCAATAACTTCCACATTTGGTTAGCATGACCTAAATTTTCTTCACTAACAGCCAATTTTCTGCCTTCTAATGTATTGCGCCATTCTGAGAGGGGTGGTAGAGATTGCTCAGAAAACTTTGTACGATCACGTACATAAGAATAAGGATAATATCCTTTTTGTTTGAGTAAGTGTTCGTTTGATTCGGAAACCGAGGGGAACATGGCTTTCATGATATCGAAATGTGTGTCAGGTAAAATTTCTACAAGTTTTTCCTGCGAACTGTTCATCATTTTGTACGAATCGATGAATCTTAAATACTCGTAAATTTTTTGTGTTCTTCCTTCTTGAGTTGTAATAGTATCAATCAGGACTCCGAATGTCATTGATATGTATTTCTCATCTGTTGACGGAATGATTTTTATTGTTGTGGTAGACTCACAGTTGTTCACAGCAAGACAAATATGATGTAAGTCATAGTTTTGTATATTATGACCGACCACAGGCGTAAAATTGACATACCGTCTCGCTCGATTACACTTTTCGTGTGCCCAGCCCAAGAATTGGCCACTAAAATGACAATGGTCTAAATCTATGCTCTCTTCGGGGTCAAGCTCGCTGTCAAATGGTTCTTCGCATATCCAACAGTGTGTAGCGCTCTTTTTGTCCAAGCTTCTCCGATTTCCGTTGTAGAAAGGAAACTGTTTTTTGCGTTCATGTATGTCCCTTGCTAAGGAATGCAGCATTCGAACAAAGTTGCCCATACAATCTTCTGAGCTGTCCACATGATGAAAATAGGGAACGTTCGAGTGATGATCAACAACTGCCAAAGCAAATCCACATGGCTCGTGCTTTTCAATCACGCGTGTTGATGATTGGTCAGTTGCTGCATCACATCCAGCGACGGGTAGGAGAAAAGATTCAAAGTCAAAATAAATGACCAGAGGAACAAACCACGTAGCTGAAAAATTTGAGAACTTGTATTCATTTTTATCTGGTGATGGCATTTGAATAACTGCAGGGGCATTTAGATAACAATTTTCAGTATGAATATTATAGTTTTCCAGTCCATCACGACACAACCAGAAACAATTACGACAAATGCGATAACCAAATCTGAATTTCAGGTCTCTAACTTTACAAACGACTTTCACAAGGTCAGTAATGAGAACATAGTGATAAATGTCGGCATCATAAAGAAGTAAAAGATCCATAACAAAATCTGATTCAAAAGAGGAGACTCGTAAAGGGTAAAATTGTCCTTTATCGTAACCAAAGACGTTGATTGCCACATCATTGAGGGTTTCAAAGGCTTTCATTTGCTCAAATCCCATTGGCATTTCAAATTCGCCTACAGGTTGGTGAATGTTCTCTTGCTGATATGTTGCTGGGGATGTTTTGTCAATATGATAGTTCCTGTCATCTCTATCAAGACTGATTCCATGATGCGCATGATACGCTGCCACGAAGCAATAGTTGAAACAATTGGCATCGTCGTAGTTTCGAATGTTGAGTAATCCGCGACAGTTTGCGAGCTTATGGGGTAAGGCAAGATAGGATGAGCCGCGAATTGGTCGGTAGCGGGCAAATTTGATGTCAAGTTTGATTATTTTTTCAACAACCCAACCACTTCCAGATGAAGCAAACGTAGACAAGACAGCCATCATTTTCTCCACCATGCTCCAGTACAACTCGTTTGTGAGACCCTCTACGTAAATGGGCGTCATAAGAGAGTTGGCATAAATTTCAATGCGCTCCTCCGTTTCGGTTGCGTTTTCATCTTGATGCAGCTTCAATAACTGTACTTTTACCGCAAATTGTACTTTCTGTGGTCCTTGGCTCAGCCTTTGCTCAATTAGCGTTGCAATTGCAGATCTTTGATTGAGCATGAAGCTCTCAAGATCTCTGTCAGCTGTGTTATTGACAATTTCATAAGTTTGTAACACACCGTTGAAGGCTGTCTCCGCTGTAGCCTCTTTCGGTTGGTATTCAGGTCCAAATACGGGCAGCGAGTGAAGGGAGTTCATATGCTGCGCAAACAAGTGCGCATCATTGAATCCCATGAAGCACGATCGGCAGCAGTTTGTAAACTTCGAGTGGCAAGTTCGCATATGCTGTTCCAATTCAGACAGTTTCCGTGAATTGAACACACATAGGGAGCAGTTGTAAACAGGAAGGCCAACATCGTCTGGATGGAATTTATGTTGATGTCTTGAACGGTTCCCACGAGTGCTAAGCGTAGCGGAACAGAAGTTGCATGAATAGACCATTTCTAATAGTTTTGATGAATTTCAAATTCTAACAGAACTTTGATAACAAGTAAATAACTCGGAAATGACTAAGCTCACCAAAACTGAAACACGATTGTAATTTCTGTGCGCGAAATTCAAAATTTCAAAATGCTGCAATCTGATTGGTAGGTTTTGGCGGTTACTTTTATTTCGAAATTTTGTTAGTTATGAGAGAAAAAAGATGTGTTTTCAACTCTCCATTGCAATCCTATGCCAAAATATATCACCATACGGAACCCTACAGAGTATTGCTGATCATTTTTTTTTTCAAAAAACGTTTTTGGAGAAGCTGGAAAAACATGATAATTTTTAAAATTGTAATAAAATGCGCTATTTTATGCATTTTCAATTACGGGTGGTTAGAGTTGTCCTACGTTCTCAAGTGTGATGAGCAAAAATGCTCCCCGTGCCCAAAAACATAGGACCCATATAAAAAAATTGCTCAAAAATAAACAGAAAAAAAGTTTATTTTTCTGTCAAATCAAGTCATTAATTAACAATTACATGACAATTACATGACATAAACATGTGTCTTTTTTCTGAGGCCTTTTTTGATGACAGCTGTTATGAGATAAATTTGCACTGAGGACCCATCAAGTCCAAGAATGTGAAGAAAGCCGAGCTAACATCTTTCCTTAGGGTACTTCATACGCTAATTAATGCCAGATGTTAATGTGACATTGATTGCCAGATGTTTTGAAAATCGGTGAAGGAGCCATTTTTTGATGATGATACTTATGAGCAATAATGTCAGGCATCAAGCAGTGATTACAAAACCGTTGCAAAAATTTCAATTTTTTTTCTAGTAATTAGTAATTAGGTTAATTAACCCTTAATTAGTCGCTAATTAGGGGTTAATTATCTCCATAACGGATGAGTAAAATTTGACAAGTGTGATGAGATGTTTTGTACTTCAGAGTATGCTGAGGCTTACTGAGCAATCAAATTCATCCCAAATATTTTTTGGAACCGTCTTTTTTGGGGTCAAAGGTCAGAGGTCATGTGTCAAAAAAATTTTTTTTTTAGTTTTTTTTGTTTTTTTTAAACAAACATGCTCTTTTTCTTTCAATTGATTCCCAAGTAACAAATGGGAGGTGATTCTAGTGTAAGCTGGAGTGCGCATCTACTGAATTAAGTGTTAAAAATTGACGTCTGAAATGCATTTTTTCAAAATTTTTCTTTGATTATTTTTCAATTTTTGAAAATTTCTTCAATTATGAATTGAATTTGGAAATCAATCCATGCTACAGCTGTGGTATGGAGTTTGCATGTAATTAGCGTCAATACCGCTTACTCTAAAATATGGCTATATCTCTTAAATTTTATGTTTAATATTTAATGTTAGCAAAAATTTTGTAGATTGAGAAGTGTATTTATGGATATAGTTCACACACCACGTCATAGTAGTTGCAATAATTGAGTGTTTGTTAGGAAACGAATGTTTACGTCATAATGAAAATCCTTTCTGAACATGTTCGAACTTGATCAGTTGCGAAATTTTAATTTCTTTAGCTCAGCAATTTTAAAACTACAAAAACAGATATAAAAAGTTAAATTCAGCTTTCAAAAATTTGAAATCACACTTTATTGAAACAAAATCAAGTTAGCAACTCACTATATGAAAGAGGTTTGTGGTGATTCATCAAAGTTTTTTAAGTCAATCAAATAAGTCCATTAAAGAATTCTCAGGTAGTCGTTTCTTTGGTGCATTGCAAATCTTTGGAGTGTCTGTAACGCCAAAAACACGTGCTGGTTCTGGTGTTTGAAATTGTGTAGCTGAAAGTAACGCTGTATCAAACTGGTTTTCACTGAGCAGAGCGGTAGAATTGTTCTTGTGAATTCCCGCAAAGAAAGATGGACTAGATGTCGGCGTCAAACTGGGACTCGGATCAACTGCTGGTGTTACTGGCAAGCTGGCTGAATCCAATTGCAATTGATTTTCTGGGGAGCAAGGTGATGACTTTATGCCCCACATGTCAGCTAAGTTTTCGCAAGCTTGATAAGCCCCTAACTGGTTTTCAAACAGAGGCACACAGTCGCAATCGTAACGAAACAAAATTCGTTTAACGTCGTTAGGTAATGACTCCATGTCAAAATGTTGAAATGTTGGCAAAGCTTTTGGAGGTAAATGTCCCCCCTGATGTAATAACACTGCATTCTGCTGGTTCTGTCTTCTCTGGTAAAGAAGCAATTGCGTTAATGAAAAGCTTAGGTATCAAACAGTGCTGGTAAGTTTGCCAAACATCACCTTGTCTCTTCTGTTGAATCAGCACAACAAAGTTTTCGAACACTGTCTGATAAACCAATGTTCGCTCGAAAGAAATAACAGATTCAGCAAGTATTTGAACTGACATATTTTTTTGCACAAATTTTAAGAAAGAAATTAAAACCAATTTCATAAAAGACGGTTGAAAAATAATGTTTGTCTGGTAACGAACTCTTGAAAGAAAGCAAAGTGCACTGAACGCAAGGTTTAAAGAAAATGAATACCTAGTTCTAAAGTTGTATTGTACAACGTGTAATTCAACAGTTTATGTCTGGGGTCATAATTGGTTTTAATTTTGGTAGTGTATATGCTCTGTTATAAGCTCTACATTTGTTATTATACATGGGTTGATACAGTCTATAGTTTGTACTAACTCAATTCTTATCTAGAACGTATTTTATTATTAGCATTTCATTGTACACTGGTAAATGTTTATTCTTATCAGCATTTCCCTACTGCTGTAGGTTCACATGTGTTTCCAATTTTAATACACACATAGGGTCACATCTGTTCCAAGATATAAACATATGGACAATTCCAATAAACAGTGTACACTGCATTGCTGGTTCAAATACACACCTAGGGTCACATCTGTTCTGTCTAGAGAAATAAAACTTATGGCCCGCATATAATTTCAATAAACAGTGTACACTACAATCCTCAATGACGTCAAAAACCCACCCAGAGTCACATTTGTTTTCTCTATAGAACCAAAACATATGGTCCACATTTAATTCCAATAAACAGTGTACACAGCACTGCTGGTTCAAGTACACACCTAGGGTCACATATGTTTTTTGGCTTATCTCTAAGGTCACAGCTGAAGTTAATTATACTATATTTGAACAACAGACAGACTCAAGTACGCCATAGGCGTACTTGAGACTGTATTCACAAATCATTTGGATTTAATTAGGCAGTTTGATGACACTTGTTTAATCCCAACTTGCCGCACCCATTGAATTGTAGTTTTACACATTATAACACTTGAAAGTAATAAAACAAGTTGCACACTATGCCTTTCACTTCCACTAAAGACACAGAGTTTGGAGATTGTTATTTCGATATTTCCAAAACTGATAAGCGCTTAATCAGGGCAACGCTGAAAACCTATGAAAGGACAGGGACATATGTATTTCTGAAATTGTTCAAAAAAGCAACAGACGATTACGAGTTTGAACAGAGAATTTCGTTAACTCTTGGAGAGTTTGAAAATTTGGTCAGTTCAGCTAGCAAAATACAGAACTCAGTGGCTGATCAGCAGTCATCGCCAAAACCACCACCAGCGAAGAAACCAAAAATTCAAAAAGAAGTTGTCAACAACGATGGTTGAAGCGATGTTTGAGCGTTCTCCAAATTACTTTAAACATTTTCAGAAACAGTTCAAATTTCTCATTGTGGAAGAGAAACCTACCTTTTCTATTGGAAATTGTTATGCAGTGTGTGCACATTTTGATTCCGAATTTTGCAATTTAGTAAGTAGCCATTATCACCTTCTGATTGATACAACTACATTTGAAAACGAAACATTGAAACGATTTCAAAGCTTTCCTGTGCCTTGTGTTTATACAGCTTTCAAGTTCTTGTTCTGGACTGCACCAAATTTGGAGACTAATGGAGATGTGTTTTCAAAGCTTAAATTAGCAATCGAATTCAACAGTTCTGCAGAAAATACTGGTTCACAGTCAGTGCGCAAACGACTACTAGCTTTTGCTAACAACAACAACAACACTCTATCGAAAAGCAGCTCTGCAAAACAAACAAATGTCAATCTCAAAACGAGTGCCAAGATGCCAGTAGTTGCCCAAAAGACTATCAACAATTGTCGGCCTCCATCAAAACAAATTCAAACTGATTTTGTTAATAGTGAAACTTTACGCAGAGTTGAAACAATTTTGTATGGTCCTCATTCTGGTGCTTTTTGTCAAATTATGGATATTTTTTTGAGTGGATATGGAAAATTGAATATTGATTCTGATTTAGTGAGTGTTCGCTTTGTGTATGAAGAAAAAGTAAAGTTTTGAAAAAAAATAAATTTTTCAAGTTAGTAAGGTTAGAACATCATATGAAAAGCAAAACGAATCAATTCATTATCGCTAATATTTACAAGTTTTTGAGCATTGAAAACAAAATGAGCAATATAAATACAAAACAGTCCACAAAGTTTAGAGTTTGCATTTTGAATTGGTTGATTCTCCAAGAGTTGATAGATATTGTGATTGTCGCCAACAGAAATTATTCTTTGATATAGGTGTTTGTACGATGAAATGGGCCGACCAAGGGGATCGGCAAACAGAAGTTGATTGTTCTTTCTGCATAAAAGTAACCAGTGGGTGCCAATATTTTCAGCAGTTGCTGCATTAACAATAAGGAAGCTGTTTCTGTTCATTTTTTCCGGAAAGTTGTTGGCCGCAAACACGCCATGAAATTTGTATTTAAGAGTTTTGCAGCCTTGGATTAAATCATTAATATCATCTTCATCCATCATTAATTTGTCAGAATGTGATTCTTTGATACTCTTCTTGCACTATCAACAAAAATTGTGCTCGCTTTTTCGCCAATAATGAAAATCTCTATATTGTTCGGTAGGGCCGCAGAAAATTTCAACTCAATAGAAATTGACGAATTTGTAAGCTCAGGATGAATAAAATCATGGGATGCTTGTTGGGTGCTGGTCAAATCAAAAACCATTATGAAATGGTTCGGGTATTCTGTCAAACTTATTCCATGACCATTGTCGATGTAAGCTAAATCCGATATTGTATTAAAGTAGAGACGTTTGTCATCACTTGTTGATATTGGACTGTCTGCCACAGGTAAACCGTTTCGGTAAATATAAATCTGCTCAAGGTCGAATTTGCGGAAATTAAATGGATTTTGTCTGTTGTTTCCAAGAAACGCTTCGTTAGTGTTCAGACAAATTGCTAGTCTACGAATCGGTTCTCTGGCAAAAATATCTTCTTGTTTCCAAGTGTGGAGACCCGTTGATGCCAGAAATGTTTTTCTTAGAGTCTCCAAGTATGGATACGAAGCTGGACCTGTTAACAAAGTTTTTTCTATAGCCGATACGACATCATCGTTCAATGTCATCTTGCGCACATACAAATTAGCTTCGACAATTTTTACTTTGTAGTGCTTGGCTGCATCGTCAGACATTATAACAAAATCATCTATTGACCGTCTAAATGCAATGCGAAGTGTCACACCACTTAGCAAATGTTTGTCACAAGTGAAAAAGTCAACTGCAACTTTACCGTAAAATGTGCACTCAGCCGATTGCCTCACTAAGGCTTTCCTTCTGTTCACTTCTCCAGTTGACAGCGCTCCTGGATTTTCTTCGTAGGAATAGCCCTGACATGCCAACCAGGTGTTTTTTGCATCTTTGTTATGTGAAAATTCTGTTTCAATAAAACTTTTATGAGCATAGTTTCCGTTAGCGTTTGAAATTTTTAGTCCATTAGCAGATACTGTACAGTAAGAGAAGAGTGAATGTAAAACATTATTGCAAAAATAGGGAGCATCTGTCTTCGTAACATCTGTTGCTGCTCCTGCGTCATATCTCAAATCAGCTTCTGATAACTGGACAATTTTACATTTCACTTCCAAGAAAATTTTCTGTAAGTCAATAAAATTATTTCGTTCACCGGCGACTTCAAATTCTAACATGGGTCCATTTGGACTGTAGACTGGGCTCAACTTTTGACAAAAACTACCATCGAAAGTTACTAAGAGAGAAGGTTTTTCGAACAAATCCAAAGGACTGAGAGTTGCCTCTGATGGTAACAAATTAGCGATCATCGTTCACTCTGGCAAAAAAATCTGACCGACTTCTTTTTGGAGCTCTGTGCGTTGAAATGGTTTTTTTTGCGTTTGTTGATTGCTTTCTGTAGCTTGACTCGTATTGAATTCCTCCGACGTGAAGTATTTCGGCGAGATCCTCCTGTCTGTTTTTTGACAGTTTTTGAGATTGTATTTTTAAACGCCTGTTTAGGAGATTTTTTGCTTCCGACTACATCCAAAATCTCTGGAACACTTTGTTTCAATAGCTCTTTCCCGATACGCTTCGCTGCAGGCAAAATGAAACGACGTGCTAAAGGTAGCGCAACACGTCCAATGCCTGCAGCTAGAGCTCCAAAACCACTTCCTCTTTGACGATAATGTCCAGAGAAGTGAGGCAAAGACGTTGCTTGATTGGCATAATAAGAATCCATTTAAGGGGAAAATTTTTTGAATTGTAGTGTTAGAATAACTTTTCCAGTTCCCGAAAAGGGAACTAATTGTCCTGTTTCCGTTCTCAGTTCAATTGAAATCGATTGAATTGTGTTGGTTAGGAGCTTCTTATAGTCTAAATTTGTAAAAACTATCCGATGAGTGGGTTCAAGCTCACAAACACTACCGTTTTTCAGACGTTGTTTTGAATCAATGACTCGCAAAAGAGGAGCCTTAGTGTCACCGACGTATTGGTATTCAATTATGTTGGTGTAGATGAAAATTAGATGTTTTCCAGCACAAAGGTCAGCTGGGAACTCCCCATAATAAGCTTTCGTATCATCACTTTTCATAAACGTGTTCGCATTGGGAATCATTTTGTACCCAATGTGTATTCCATTACCGTCAGGAATACCCTTAAATCCAATAATGCTTGGAATTTCTTCGCTGGGAAACGTAATTCCCTCATACTTGCCAAACAAAATTTCATATTTCCCAGAGCTCTTCAATTCTCTGAATGAAAAATGGCGCAGGCCAATTGTGCGCTTAATTGTAGCAAGAAGTTGAGCCAATGTATCAAAGGTTCCTGGCATAAAACTAAATTGCTGTCCACTATAAGGTATAGAAATAACATTGGCTCCCGAAGAAATCTTGTGGGAATCTTCAAAGTCTTTTAAGTTGTACGCAATTAGATTTCCGTTTACTATGTTTTCTATTTTTGTTGGGAATATGATTTCACTTAGCGCCACTCTCCAATCACCTGCAAGTTGAATTTCGTCATTGAAAAAATTCCGAAATGATGCAAGTGTATTTGAATCAAATATTTCCATTGAAGCTGATGAAACAACGTGAACTGTAAACTCGTCTTCAAACCGGTTGTTGGACATTTTAAACAAGAGGGAGCCTGACAAGTTGTAATTCTGGTTGGTAAAATTTTCCTTGAATTGGTTCCTTGTCTGCGTCGGCTAGGGTGTATGTTGGTGGGCTTAATGTCGGTATTCCCGTTATTTCAAAGACTTCGTCTGTGAATGATTGCATATAACTTTTCCTGAATGCTTTTCTTTTTTAACTACTCTCACAAAGTCTCCAATGTAAAACTTGGGCTTCTGAGTTGAGCTTGTTTGTGCTGCCAATGACACTAGTCGTGGCACATCCGTTTTTGTAACTTTGTTAGGAGCAGTTTTTTGTTATTCGATTGACTCTCGAATTGATTGCTTTCACAAATTGGTCTAATTGGTCAATGTAGCTATAGGTCCACTTCTCTTCAAGATACCGATGAATTATCTTTTTGAGAGATCTAATGTTCCTCTCTGCAAAAGCTGACTTTTTTTCGCTAAAGGTACTATATAAATGAATTCCACGTTTGGTACACAATTGTTTGAATGCTCCAAGAAATTCTGTACCATCGTCAACCCATACTTTTTCGGGCTGTTTGTTTTTGATCATCTTTTTGAATGCTTCAGCTGCTTCGGTTGCATACTTTGTTTTCATTGGTTCCACTCGTAAATATCTTGACAAACAATCAACCGCTACTAGAGGATACTTTATATTGCGGTTATACTTTGCCAGTTTATCAACGTGTGCCAAATCCAGAGACCAAATTTCGTTGATGTCTTTTACAAAAACTTTAAGCCTGGGAAATTTTAATCGAATTGAACGGTACTTTGTGAAAGACGGCTTTGTCTCCAAATAGGACTGAATTTTACCTAGAGGGAGCTTGCTTTGCGTCTGTAACCGCTTTATGCTTCCATACGATGCTGGTCCTTTTAAAAAAAACTGATCCAATTTTTTTTACTTCAGGAAAAGAAAGACCACATCTTCTGACTGGTCTCTTCTTTGTCTGTCGTTTGGTCCGGTTCTTCTTTATATCTTTTTTGGGTTGGTTTCGAGCCACTGTGTTGTTCTCTACTAGAGAAGAGCTCTTGCCGACTGGGTTGTTCTCTACTTGGGAAAAACTCTTGTTCACTTTCAGACGAGGCTTCCAAGATTTGCTTGGCATGTGTATTTGCAACAAGATGAGGTGAGATATTAAGAGCAACTAAAATTTTGGAGTATTTTTCAATGTCAATTTTTTTAGTTGGTTGCTGCAGATTGTACAGAAATGTTAAAGCTTTAATGCCCAGTCTTTCTTTGTTTACGTGAAGAACGTCGTTCGACTCTACAGTTACTGTTTCAGATTGGTTAATCAAGTCAAGTATGATTTTTGATCTTTTGATTTGGTTTTTATTCATAAAATCTAGCTCTAACAATATGGTGTCGAAATTTTCGCTTTTTCTTCGTTTTTTCACTACTGGTTCAATCTCGCTGTCTTCGCTCATGGGTTCTGTTTTTTCCTCTTCTGCTGTTTCAATCATTTTGTCTGCAGTCTCAACTGGTTCAACTGCTTTCTCTGGTTTTTCCATTGAATTCGACTGGTTTCTTTGCAAAAGAGACAGCTGTGCAGCTTTCTGTTTGTAAAGGGGATTGTCCAAAACTTCTTTTTTTACCGGTTGATGTGAAGCAAACATTCGTTTTGGAATTAAAATGAATTCTTCGGTGTGCATTACGATTTTGTCAAATAACGATAACAAGCGAAACCAACAGTTTTGACCAAATCTGTTTCTCTAGCAAAAAGTTGCCTCTTTTCTTTCAAACTTGTTTGTCTAGACAATAGTTTTCTGAATGATTTTTCATAGCCTTGGACAAAACTTTTTCGTATTGGAACATTACCATTGACAATGTTGAGCAAACATTCGCAAAGGAATTTAATGAAATGATTTGGAGCTCTCTCTATCTTCTCTTTTAGTTTTGTATCCGATATGTTTAGCAGCCGCCCCAGCATACAAACTTCTTTCTCTCTCATCGCTTAAACTTGTAATAACGGCTTTAGCTGATGGCAGATAAAAAATTGATGGTCCTGGAGGAACAATATTTGAACAGTAGCGCAAGACGTCTGATGTTTTGGGATCCAAATCAATTAATAAATGACCAAACGGTTCTTTAGTTGCCAGCTCATAGCTTTCTTTTAAAAATTGAGAGTTATTCAACTGTCTACCAATAAAAGTAATCTGTTGTGTGTCACGTGGTGATTTAAACAATATGATATGTGTTGTATTTAGATCAATTGTTCTGGACCATCTGCTTTGCTGGAACAAATTGTGTTTAACATAAATTACACTGATGTTTCTGTGTCGCCCTGCGGTTGCTAATTTTGAAAATTCTTTGTCATTAAAAATTTCTTCACATGAGTCATCGAACACAAGGAGGCAGTTGTCTAACTCTGAAATGAGTTCAAAATTAGAGAATTTTTTAAAATGTATGTTCAGTTTCTTCTCTAACGATTGGAATTTGGGCTGATCGTGCTGATAAAAATAATAAATTGTTTGAATTTCTGGGAAAAAAGTGCCAACTAATAACATTTTGAAAATGAGCTCAGTTTTCCCGCAACAAGATGGCCCGCAAACAGCCATGAACAACCGGTCAGAGGTGGAAATAATTTTATTCATAACTTTGGATTTGAAAGAGCGTATCCAACTGTACAAGAGAGAAGTGAGACTGAAAAAAACCAACTTGGCGAGAGACACAGTTATAAGAAAAATTATTATTAAGATTTGTGTAAAGTATACAACCTCTGATCGAGGCAATCTCGAATTGCAAAACCTCCAAGATCGTCTTTCTTGGTGGTCAGCGTCAAAAACCATGTCAGTTATGCCTCCGCCCGAATCTAGTTGATCTTCGGTTTGACTCATTTTGAAACAAAATTATTCAAAAAATGAATTGCTTTTCAAGAATGTTACATAATTATTCAACAATAAAAAATTCATACAAAACATATCCAGAGTCGTTGTCTCCTTGTTTGTAAGTGATTGTATAGTTTGCATTCATCGAATCTTGTTTATCTCTGAAAACAATTGACTCTACATTGTCCTCTTTAATCAGCTGCTTGATTTCATCGGGAAGAGTCTCATCGTCCAGAGACATCAGAATTGGCACTGCACGCTTGGGCGTAGGTAAAGGGGTTAGTTTCAACCTTTTCATTTTCTCTTGTAAAGACATGGTACAATTGAAAGTACTCCAGTAGAGAAAGATACCTCTTGAAAGCTTCTATTTCAGCACCAGCACACACGATCTGCTGTTTTCTCAAAACTGTTTGCCCTCTTGTGTCAATTTTTTCTTCCTTAATAAGAGTAACCGTTAACTGATTTTCAGGCGTTATGCAACTGTAAACTGTCAAATTTGGAGACAAATTCACTTGAAGTAGAGACGGAGCTGGTTTCTCCAACCGACGATTCATTCGTCAGCCACTGGTAAAAGAGTTTTGCCTTCTTATTGGCACAATGCTTGCTTCTTTGTCGTTTTGGGCAACTCAATGCATGTAATTTACAAACTGGTGTCTCCCGATATAATTTCAAGTGTTCAATTTTTGGGCAAAACAAAGTTTCCAAGTTGATAACGTTCCTCTGTAACAGCTGCCGTAAAGTTTCCGTTTTTTCTAATCCTTTTGCGTAAAAATCAGAAAAGGGAAATCGAAGAACTATACTTTGAAAAATCTGTTGCAAATAATGATAAGGGTACTCTCCTGTCTCCCACGAGAGACCATGAAGATATTTAGATACCCACAGGAAAGATCTTTGCTCACTCGAAGAAAGTATGTTAAATGAGTTTGGAGGTAAAAACGAAATTGTATCGTTGTAATTTTTGGTAGATACCGCAAGTTCTTTTATTATAAATCCAGATTTTTTACTTCTAAAGCCTTCAAAATCAAGAACAACTGCTCCAGATTTCAACATTCCAGCAAATTGAATAAACTATTTTTGAAGGATTTTACGTATAAACAAAAAGCAATTCCAGTCACATGACCAAGGTACTCATTTGTGACTGAACAAGGTAATACGTAGGAATAGCCTGGACCCTTTTCACTATATTCATATACAAAACCGGAAGCGTCGTGAAGTATCGCATGCAGTCTCAAAATTTTGAACGATTTAAAATATTTGTCGAGGGCTGAATTGTCGATGCCAATCAAACCACCATAGGGTCGTAGTTTCAAAGCTATATCTAAATCAATCTCAGGATCCAAATGAAGACAAGTAGCTAAAAAGTATAAAAACCGTTCACCGTATTGTGAATATTCTTTTTCGATTTCCTTATAAGTTTCGTGAATACTCTTCAAATCAACTGTAGCAATTGTAGCCATATGATTTTATGAACGCTCACTCAAAAATGACTCTAGCCAGGCTCTTCCACACAACCTACATGCCAATTTACATGTATCACGCACGGCCGTTGTTTTACATGTAGCGCCGCCAAGGATAACCCCCTATTATCACACGTATTAATTCGAAGGATAACCCCCCCTATCTTAGTACCCTATTATCTTACTACTGATACATGAGAACATCGCAGCAGATGAAAGTCCATATTGTGTATTTTCCAACAATTACAGACTGAGAGGACTCTATTGTCTTTCAAATAATGTTTTCTACACTATTCTGGTTAGTACCTTCTGATATCTATGCACTATGTTTATATTTCTCCTTCAGAGCTTTCCAGAGTCAGTTAGTCTGTTAGATTTAAGTAAGTCTATTTCGCGCGCTTGGGCGCTGAAATAAGTAGACCAAATAAGGTCAGCCTTAATATGTGATGAAGTATTTCCACTGTTGTGCATGAAAGGCCCAAGAACTCATTGAATTCCTGTCCTATCGCAGATTTTGGTGTTCACAGATTCAATTATGTCTTATTTTTCAAAAGTGCCATTTTTAAACGAGTCAAGTATCATCTTATGTCTATTTCTTGACGATTTTCGCATCGATATGATTAAACTGATTTTTCAGCAAAAAGTGGTTATTAGAAAATTTCAATAACACAAATTTAGATGCTGTGCAAAATTTTGTCAAATAGGCTGATCTATCCGATTTTAAAGAGAATACACTAAGGCTACCAGCAGCTCAAACAAAGATTTGTCTTCAAGCAAAAATTGTAGAAAAAATGACAACTTGAGCAAGCTCTTTTAATCTTTGTTATTGTATTCAGAAACGCCTAAAGCGAACCAAAGCAGAGCTTCGACCAGACAAAACACTGGCATCAAATCCAGAACATCGGCTACCTCCAAAGTATCTAACAGACCGTCATCATCCAGGACATCCAATCGTCCACCGACTTCCGGAAGTACTGCTGGAACCAAAGCCGGACAGCCCAAGGACTCCTCTAAAGCCAGTAGCAGACAACCTAGTCGAGTTGAAAGTCGGAAAGAGGCCGAACCGGATGGCATTTCTCAGCTTACTGTGCCAAAAACGCCTCCTGGTGAAACTGCTGATGGTATGATACAGTTTTATATTACGTCCACCCCACCCCCCCCCCCCCCCCCCACCTCCGCGCTGAGAGCTTACTACAAATGGTAACGAGATATTCAACAACACATAATTTTGCAATGAGCGTCATTGCACTTTGGGGGGAAGGGGGAGGGGCGTTGGAGTGGATGGACCCGCGGCTTTAATGTTCTACATTGCTTTGCTAATATCATGAACGGTTTCACGAGGTTGACAACTGAGGAATTTGAAAAAGTATTTCTCGGCAAAAATTAAGATCTTAATTAAGATCTCCAAAAAAATCTTGGCAGTCCCCGCCCACACACACACGCACACCCACACACAAAAACACTCACTCACACCACCACAATGGTAAGTAGGGCAGAGTCTGATCGAAGTTCTGACTAGCCTTCATAATTTATATACGCCGATATAAAAATGGGATGTTAAAAGTTATAGATATTTTCATAATCCAACCGGATGGGTTTCCAAAAAAAAAATTAACTTTCTTGACTCGCGTCCAAAACCCAACTTTATATTAATTAAACTTCAGAAAACAATGAAGATTTGATCACAAAGACAGCAGGTGCTGAGGACAATCAAGGGAGGGTAAATGGAGAAGACCCCGCAGACGATGAGATCCCCAATGGGTTCATACGTCAGAAGACTTCTTTGGCAGACACGTTGACCAAATTGATTCCGCCAGGAGAAGACGAGGCTAAGAAGAACAAGATAAAAGAAGCTTTGCACAATCTTACAGAAGAAATGGCCGGTAAGAGAATTTTTTAGTGATAATGCATTTATTAACATCTTTGGGCTATTCCACCAGTTATGCGTAAGTTTTGTCATATCAGAGTTGTATAAATTTTAATCTGTGTTGCCGTACCAAGTCCACAGATCCACAGAGACCATCAGCTCTGATTTAGAAAAAAATCAGGTCCCAGGATTGATTCAGAGTCTGATCAGGTCAAACGCTCCAGAGTTGATCTCTGAGGTTTCTGTTTACAGAGAAAATATCAAGACTTGGGGGACTTTCCCTAGAGAAATCCAAAGTCTAGCGTCTCTGTGCACAGAGAAGATCCAATTCTTGGCAGAAAAGACGCAAGACTTGGGATTTCTCTTGGTAGAAAGTGTATAAGAATTGATTTTCCCCGACAGAGGGTTAGAATGAAAATTTCTAGGCTCTTGGGCAATTTTAACTTAAGTTTGAGTGCCCTAATGTACACATAGAGCACCAATTGCACCAATTATGAATACGAATATTATTCAAAATAAGTTTGTGGCTATTGGTAATGTATTGTTACCTTTTTAAAACCTAACAGGTTCTTAAAAATACTATTTCAGTGTTCACTTTTTAAGAAAAATTAAGATCTACAGCAAAAAACATCATAAACCAAAACGTTTAAAGTTTATATAAAAGAATTCTAAAGGCAAATACAAACCAACACATTCGCAGCATACCAACAAACACACTTACCATCACACAATGAGGCTCTCCTAAGACCTGGCCTCCGTAAAATCTCTGAATCAGGCCTGATAGTCTCTCTGGATTCGGCACGGGTTACACTTTTTCCTATTCCCGAAAGAAAAACAAGAAATTGTATAAAGCTCACCTATGAAAATTTTTCTGCTCCGCTATGAAAAAGGGCTATGCTGCTGCTGCCTATGGGTCTTGTAAATTGGGCACTTTATCGTAATTTTTACAGCGTAAACAATTAGTTGCCTTAATTGAAAAGACTTTTTCGAGGGATCAAAACACCCAGGTAAATAATAGGAAAGGTTCAACATAAATCTGAACAATAATTTCCAGGAACAATATTTAGTAACCTTTAAAATTTCAATTACAAACAATTTGAGGTGTTTCAAAGATTTTAATACGCTATGATTTGTTGAGAATTTCTGAATATATAAAATTTTAAACTTCGCACAAAGCAATTGTTTTCCTTGTTTTTGAGCAAGCTTACCTAGAGAGTTTAGAGAAAAGAAAGCTTCGATAACAATGAAAGTGACCGCAGTGAACAGTGGAAGTGTTACCAAATGTTTTCATATTTGATAGCGTGAGACAAGTTGGTGCAAGTGTGTAAAACGATACGCTAGCAAGCTGAGAGGCATTGATTCCAATCTGTTATTTACTCATATTCGACCTAGCTGTGACATTAGTTTTCCAATTCTATTTCGGTCAGAAATTGTAGGCATAAAACGATTTTTATTTAAGAAACTTGCTTTTGCTTTATGTTGTTTCATCTTCATTTTGGTAGCCGGGTTCACCCCGAACTTCTAAAACATGAAAATTACAAAATTTTAAACTTTTCTCTTCAAGCTTCAAAGAACATCAGTGTTCATGGGAAAAAAATAGTCCGTAAAAAATTTACACGTTTGCCGTCGTAATAGGAATAATTTTATTGTTGTATTTTGGGAACTGGATTGGTCACAACATCTTCACAAAAATGTTTCAGCTAGGCTTTGTTGTTTTTGAAATCGATATAAGAACTAAATACCTGCAATGTAAAAAAAAAGATCAGACAGTATACCGCTAACGGGTTGTATAAAATTGAAACCTATAGAGCTTGATCTGTTTTTCTTCAAAAAGACGTGGTTTTATTTTCTTTTTCTCTGCAGCATTTTTTATGATTAATTAAACAACTTTTAGAACTATTAAAAAACAAAAACGTACAAAGTAATGAGACATATAAAGTTTTCTTGATCTTTTGGCATCAGCTTCGCAGGAGAAAGCATAGATTACTCTCCAATTGTGTGTAGGCAGTTTGGTTGATTACGGGCGTAAAAAAAATTGAACTGTTATGAAAATATAGTCGAAGAAAGAATAAGTCTGCGCGCATTTTTTTTTTAATAGAATTAGGACGAATTTTCACGTTCCTTTTTCGTTTTGATATTGTCATATCCAGATTTTGGATATCGCAGATGAAAATTTTTGAAAGAGTTTTGGAACCGAAAAAAAAACAGCAAAAAGAAGCCTTTTCATCAATTTTCCACGAGAATAGTGTTTCAAAAACAGTAAATGCTGCTTAATTTTTTTTGTTGGAAAACTAGAAAGCTCTATTTTTACACATTGCGATTTGTCAGGCCCTCTGTTTTTATTAAAAACGCAGAAAGACTTCGCAAAATCAGTTTTTGCCTAAATTAAGTTGATAAATTTTAAACAATTTTGAAAAAAACAGCTTACATAGAAAGGAAAATTTGTTTTTCAAATTAATATGTCTTTCCCACTCAATCTTTTTCTGGATTCAAATATCCTTTAACCCAAATCGCGCCATATTTGCACGGCTATTCTGAACCTTTCTTGACAAATGAATTTCTGGAACAAAAGTTACTAATTGTTAAAAATTAATGATTTTGAAACCAAATCTTATTAATAGTTATGTCAATTTGGGTATTTTTCATCAATATTATTCCGCAAAAAAACTTTGTTTCATTATTATCGATGTTTTACACCCCTTTTTTCATTAAGCATCAATAAGTTCGAAAATAATCTTGCCTTTTTAATCACTACTTTTCGTTCATTGGCTGAAAAACTGGATCTACTGTTTCGATGTGTTTGTATGACCCCTGTTACAAATTATATGTTTGTCATATAACTGATCCAATGTCATACAATGCCAAAAAAATAGCTGCCGTGTCGGGGGGAGGGGGCGTAAAAGTTAATTAATAACTCACCCAGGTACGGGGGTAATGGGGGTATGGGGGAGATAAAAGATCCGAAAAATTTTTAATTTTTGAAGGTGATCTGGTGTGCTCTGATTGCGAGACAGATTTAACAATTGACGACGTTCACATATGCCTGGACTGTCCTAAATGGCTGTGCCTGGACTGCAAGAACCATCACCTCAGATCCAAAGCTACTCGAAGCCACGAAGTATACTCTCCGCCTAGTGTTTGTAACATGGAATGTTCTTTACACTCTGAAAATTTCTCATTATTTTGTAAAGATTGTAATTCGCTAGTTTGCAATCAATGCATTATTCAGAAATGCTCGGTTGAAAAGCATGAACTAATAGGAATCGACGAAAAAGAACGAGAATCAAAGGAAACGTGTGAACAACTTCAAACCCGAGTCAAATCGTACTCAGATTTGAACCAATCAAAACTCGAAGAAATTGCTGAAAGGATTTTAACGTTTCGGCAATTTGAAGAGCGCGCAAAAATAAAAATTCAAGCTCGTTTCGCGGAATTGCACAAACTTTTGGACTCGTTAGAACAAAATGTGTTGCTGGATCTTGACAATATTTCGTCCGATACCCACGCGGAATTCATAACTAAGCAAGAAAATGTTAAAAGTGAAAAAGAAAACATAGCAAAATGCGAAGATTCGATTGGTCAGTGTCTTAAACGGAATCGTATTGGTTTGATTAATACATTACCAATGACTGAAAGTTTATTTCACACAGTTTCGATAACTGAAACTAGCAAACCGCTCGACGTTTTGGAACCAACTCTTATCGAAGCGAACCTCGACGAAGAAATTTTCTTATCAGACGTTGAGCGCCATATAATTCGTACATCAAAAGCTGGTAAGCTAAAATTAGTTGAAAACTCAATTATTATTAATCAAATGAACGTCAGAACATCGCAAGATCTAGACGATAACGTGATTTATGATTGCTGTTGGATTTCAAGTTCAAAACTAGCAGTTGTTGACAATCGAAACAAAAGCTTGAAACTTCTAAGTGTTGATGACGCGATCGTGTACAATCAAGTATTTCACGACAACGGGCTCTGTCGGGTTACCTGCAATCGAGATTGTAAACAAATTATTGTTTGCGATGATAAATACGTTTTGTATAGTTATGATTTCGAACTGAACTTCAAAGGCGTTGTCGATATTCCTCCCCAGATTCGGAAACCATACGGAATTTGTTTTCTAGAAAATAACGGGAACCTTATGATTGGCGATCGACACGATGGTCAACTTTACGAGCTATCTTCGGTTAACCAAACGATTAACTCGGCAACCAATCAAGCTTTCACAATTGTCCGTCAACTAACTTCGGGATTTTCATGTCTGGATTACGTAACAACTAATGGTGAACAAATTTTAGTCTCACACGGAAATGGACATTGCATAAGGTTGTTATGTAATAACGGAAAAAATTTGGTTGAAATTGACCAATCACAGCAGGGCTTAAATTGGCCGCTAGGGGTCGCTATAGATGTTCACGGCAATGCAGTAATCTGTGACTCGTGCAATCATCGAGTGCTTGTCATTTCACCGGAAGGGGACAAAATTAAGGAAATCCGAGGCTTTTACTTGCCGAGATCAGTTAAGTTTAGCGATAATAACGAAGTTTTAGTCGTAGCTGAACGAGGTGGCAGAGTTAAACTGTTGACTTATATGGAGAGCTCTTCTTAAAACATATTACTTAACCCAGGATTGTAGTCGACATAGCGAGTCTATTTTACTCTAAGTCAAATTTGAATTGATTAACTTTTTTGATGTCCTAAAAATTATTGATATGTTACAACAGTGTCCCAACCTATGCTTTTTTTAATCAACTCTTGTTGCGATGGCAACAGTGGTTTAACCTATATATAGATCAAATAATTTTTAGCGACTGATTAATTCTAGAAAATTTGAAACAATGGCGGAACTGTGTCCTGAGATTAGACTATTTTTATCCACCATTCTTTTCTCGCCAGTGTTGCTATATGAAGATTGGCAAGAAAAAACTGGCTGAAAAAGATAGACTAATCAGCTGGTGAGAGGCGAGGCAAATTATGCAACTGTTATGCAACAAGAGCTACTTTAAAACGTTGCAAAACCGTTGTTGTATCCCCTTGACGTAAATCAGTAACTGGGTTTATCGTGGAGATTGATATCTTCTCAACGACGATAACAACCTTGTAGTAATTTTCATAATCAACTCAAGTATTGCGATAAAACCCAAAGATGAGTCCCGCGACCTAAGACAGGTATTGACCAGACCAACTTAGGTCGCAGACAGTGGGGCTCCAGACCCCCCATACAAAAATACGCATTGACCAGACGACCGGCCAGACTTTGGTCACCATTGGCCTGACTGAACAGAATTTGTCTAGACTATTGGCCGGACTGAATACCCTAGGCAAAACCATTAGCCAGACCGTAGGCCAGACGATCGTCCAAACCATTGGTCAAACGGAACAGACCCTAGGCCATACCGTTGACAGGACCAGTGGCCAGACTAAACAGACCCTGAGTGAAACCATTCGCAAGACCTACTTAACGTGCAGAAGAATCCAATAAAATTATGAATTATTCCTGTCATTTTTTGAACTGTAAATGCACATGAGATTTAAAAAAGACATTATGAAATAAAACATCGATTTAAAGACCAATGCGAACTTCGAAAATTAATTCGATGAAATTGTCTAATCCCATAGAAGCAGATGTTGAATACTATTGATCGGCTGTTATTTTGAAAAATGTGTGCTGATTTGAAAATTCATCACACATTTATACAATTTACAGTGGCCCTTTTTTTGTCTGGACCTTTTGGCCAGACCAAACAGACCGAAATGAGGGTATTGGCACGACCCAAGAGACCAAATTGTGGGTGTTGGACAGACCAAACAGACTGAATGTTGGTTATTGGCCAGATCAAACAGAATGAAATGTGGTTATTGACCAAATCAAACAGAATGAAATGTTGGTATTGGCTAGAACAAAGAAACCCCAAAATAGATATTGGCCAGACCAAACAGACCGAAATTTGGGTATTGGCCAGACGGAAGGAGCGATCAAAATTTTTTCCAGACCATTGAATTAGGTCGGGTCGGACTCTTCTGTCTGCCACCTCAGTCGGTCTGACCGATACCTGTCATGCGTCTCTGACCTAATCTTGGGATCAGTTCTTTTCAACAGTTTATCACTGTTCCGTCACAATTAGCGTAATTAAAGCTCGAAATGCTGGATAGTTTGTACAGTTGTTATTATCGCAACGGTAGGCGATTAATGATAATTGAAATTAAATAGTTGATTCAGTCATCAGTGCTCTTATGTTTAGTAGAACGTGCAAAAATTGAAAACTTTTTTTTGTCACTGATTTGATTTTTTCGTTAGAAAATGAATTAAAATTTTCTAATTAGTTGTTGCTTGAATTTTTGCATCTCGACTTTTTTGCGCGACCATGTATGACTTTCAATCATGGTGTCATTTGTTAGCAAAAACCAAATCAAGTGAGACATAGGATTGCAGCCAACAAGCAGTTTGAATTACGCTTAGTAATTACACGATTCTTTATAGGACATCAGTTTAGCCTGAATAATTTGCCAATTTAACTATTTTGGAGATAAACACCTTTAACTTCTTCACATTTTTTCATAGAAAACTATTAAGTACTATCAAATTTTGGGAAAGTTTTATCACGTTCCCGAAGAAACTTTTTTTCGGGGACTCCAAAACTGTGAATTTTTCCTGAGTAATATGTTCCTAACACAAGATTAACAATTTTTGGTTTTAATTGAGCGAAAATATTTCGTCGGCTGTTTTAGAGTGTCAACCGCGTTCGGAGATGATTGCGTTTTTTAGGAAATATATACGAAAACTAATCTAAATGCTATCAATAAAAGTTGATTTTGGTGTCGATTTTATTTAAAAGCTGTTAAGCTTTCTCTTTTCATCTTAATTTTCCATTTTTCGGATATATTCTCAATCTATTGAAATGTTGACTTCGTTTAAATGAGGGATTTATTGTTTCAAATCTAAAAATTAGCCCGTATTTAAAGTCCACTTGACGAAAGACATGCGGAAACAGAATCTCTTAGTTAATTGATTCTCCATCTCTTAGTAAATTTCGAAAAAGTGAAACCTAAGCAAAGGAATTATCTCATAGTGTGTTTAAATCAAAACAGTTAGTGTTTATAATCGGGAGCCAGAAAACAGGAACAAATTTTGCCAACCCAGTGATCGAAACTTGATACACCTTTGTAAGAAGAAAGCTAAAATGTAGTAAATGATGTCAAAACCTTGACGTTGCACTTGCTATGAAAACATCAATAAGTGTACAGAAATTCATGATTATAGCATGGGTGTGAAAAAAACAATCTTCAATGGAAGTGCAATAAAATTGGTATCTCAGATTTTTATCTTTATTGCAAGACAACGTCACGGACCCTTTGTCAATCTTCAGGCATTTCACTATCTGTCCACCAGGAATTTTTCTGCGTTCTCAAGACACTTTTTTTCTTCTCCAAGTTTCCCTGTGTGCATATCAATATAGTGCAACAACAATTCAAAGTGTGTTTTTTAACCCGGACTTGAGTCGCAGATTATTTCAGCGCTAAACCAGCACCTTTCAAGTGTATAAGTTTAATTCAGTTCCAAAACATTGCATCATCAGAATTTTTTAATTTCTTTGTGTTCAGTTGTTCTTCACTATGATTACATTGAGGTCAAGGAATTAGCCCAAGCTAATCTTATACTGTACAGTCTGCAAATTACTTAGTGGTTACGACTTGTTACGCAAATTAAATGCTACAAGCACCCACTCGGAAGTTTGAAGCGCATGTAAACCAAACGTTGTTGGCGGGAGTTAAGCTGAGCATATTGTTTTTTTATGCAGTATGTTTTACTCAAAAATCAAGACTGGCCCTTGTAAATTGGGACATGAACAGAGTACTGGCCATTCCCTAAAAAGCAGAGTGTCTTTAGACTGATTCAGCGCTGATTTACTCTGCCACCAACCTCCGGCAAGATCATTGCATGCCTACTGAGAAATTTATATCAACAACTAGAGTTTCTAAGAATCATATATGGCCAAATAAAGCTTCTAAAAACCTCGTATTATCGGGAGCCAGCCGGGACGTCGAAATGCATCGTAAATTGCATAAAGAGATACATGTAACAAAGGACACTAAACTGTTAATGCATCACCAATCTCAAAATATTTCAAAAGAGATAGAGGTGATGCAAACTTTGGACTGTATAACAAAGTTTAACAAAAAACTGCTATCAAAACGGAAAATCCAACTGGAACTCAAACAAATAACAGAACTCTTTTTAAGGTATTATCCAGATTTGAGGAAAATTGCACCTGGTTTTTTTCCATCTAAATTTTTTGAAAATTGTTGCAGCAACTGCGAACTCATTAACAAAAGTTGGAGCAAAACAGAAGTTTATCTCTTAGATCAACCATTAAAAGATTGCAATGAGTGAAATCGACCGAAAACTAGCAGAATTTAGAGTCATTCAAATGATGTTTTTGGGCTCCAATATAAACCAGTTGGTCTAAAATATGAAGTGGAAGTCTAAAATAGGCCCGAATTTGACTGAAGATTTCAAAATGTTTTTAAATAGCAAATTTGAATTAGGTTTTTGCGGTTTCTCTATTTTCTGTTTGTCCTCTCCAGCACTTTAGTCTCCAGTAAATTGTTCTACCTTCACCAAGACAGAGCAGGTGCAATTGTATAGCAACACATTATGTAAAGAAGGCATATGCGATCGGGTGCAATTAATATTCACTTTTCAAAACCTTATTATCGGCTTAGAACCCGTAAAATAACCAGTTTTCTAAAACAGTATCGACTAAGAGACAAAATCGTCGTTTAATTTTGTTTAAAAAATCAGAAAACAGTTTAGACAGAGTTAATGCACATTAAATCAAGTAGACATAATTACAAATTCTATGCAGAAATTGCAATTACTAGCAAATAAATTTTAGGAAGAGAGGACTGAAGAAAATGAATCACCACGGACAATCAAGAAATTGTGGAAAATTGCGTGTTGCTCAAATTCCGAAGCTATTAATCGACCGAAGTTATTACGATAAAAAGATTTTACCACTTGTGAGACTTGAAAATAGATCTAAGTTCACACCTTGCATAGAAGTTTTCCTTTTTGGTGAGCGCGATTGCGTTCTTCCGCACTACACGAGGGTCTAAGCAAAGTTATCCAACAAGTTGGAACGGTGCGTTTTTTTTCGTGTGATTGTTTATATTTTTGCACGGTACAATAAATTTTGATGCACCGTTTTTGTTTTTAGGGTTGATCAATCATTTACAATTATAGGTCGTTTCGAAATCGAGTTTAATTACCATCTAGTTTCAATAAAGACTATGTGCTCTGAAGCAACTATGTGGATCGATTTCCAATTTTTTTGACAAATTCAACTTTCTTAGTTTTATTTGTACAGAAAATCTTGTTAGGAAAATTCCCTTTAGAATATTCTCCAAGCATTCTAAGTGGTCATATATTTGCGAAAGTTCTTACAAAGCTATGCAAGTGGACCAAAAAATGCAGGCCTTTTAAAATTGTTTTTTTGCTAGTCATGTCCCTATTTCGTAATTTGCTGACACTTTTCTTAAATTATGTTGTGTTATGGATTAAAAATCTTACAGAGAAATAAATGCGGGTCTAAAAGCAGTTCATAATAAGAAATCGAGAAAGTCTTTTCATAATTGGATTTTTTGCAAGGAAGTCTCTGATTTACAAGTAGTTTTTTCCCTGTCAGAAACCGCAAAATCTGCGCAACAAAATTTTCTGTTCGTAAATTGAAGGAAAACAGTTTAATGGCAAGTTTCAGGACAAGAAATTGAGGAAATGAGGGTTTAACATAATTGGATTCGGGCGGAAGAGAAAAGTAGGGAATCGATACACCGGGAGCGGACTAAAAGTAAGAATCATATTTCAGAATGAAAATGGCCAACTTGAAATAAACGACATTGATGTGGGTTAACAATTATGAATTCCATCAATTTTATTGATTCTTATCAAAAATTCGATTTTAATGGAATAATTTTTGCTGTAATTATTTTATCTTTGCAACTAGCTGCAGTTCAGAAATAATTAGGTGCAGATTAATGTCCTGCGGTGTGTATTGATTGAACTAAAACTACTCTTTAGAAAAGTGTGCACCCGGGCCTAACGCCAAATCAGTTTCAGTACTGGGCAAGTCTAAATCCAAGTCTTATTTCATTACTGATTCAGAACCATGATCATGTCACTTTTTACACTTGGCAGTCTAAAAACAAGTCTGGGCTGAGACTTGGCAAGTCTTATCCAAGTCTGATTTAAGACATGGCAAGTCTAAATCCAAGTCTGATTTAAGACTTGGCAAGTCTAATCCAAGTCTGATTTAAAACTTGGCAAGTCTAAATTCAAGTCTGATTTAAGACTTGACAATTGAAAAAAACATCAAAAATAGCCAAAAAACCGTCAAAAATAGCCAGGGAAACGTCAAAAATAGCCTAAAAAACGTCAAAATTAGCAGAAAAAAACGCCTAAAAAAGCACGGGAAACGTAAAAAATAGCCAAAAAAACGTCAAAAATACTTAAAAAAAACGCCTAAAAAAGCCGGGGACGTCTTTTTGAATTTTTCCACGAGTCCTGTTCAACATTTTCAATCTCTGAAAAATCAAGAAGTGTCGATTTTCGGCTAAAATTTGGCTAAAAACGTCTGAAAAATGGCTGAAAACGGCCCAGAAACAGCTGAACACGGTCGAATTTGGCCTTCCCGGGTCCCCTGGCATCAGTTAGCATCACCTGATATGAGTTGGCATTAGTCTGCAACCATTTTCAGCGGGCCCCGAGAAAGTGCACAAAAATAAATGCAAAAATCGTGGCACGTTGCAAAATTTTTTTGATTTCGAAAATTTCACTAGAAATTTTTTTGAAAAGTTGGTTTTGACTTGGGAATCAACTTCCAAGTGTTATCCAAGTCTTGGTTAAGACCTGCCAGACCTGTAAGACTTGTATTTAGACTTGCCCAGTACTTTGAAGCTAAATAAGACTTGGATTTAGACTTGCCTAGTACTGATATAGACTTCGGTCCGGGCAGTCTAATATATTTAGATTTTGTGATGCAAATTGCCTAAAGAAATTAGCTTGAATGATCTTTGTTGCAAAAACGAAAAATATGGAATCATGGATGAGATCCGCGACCCACGACAGTAATTGGACAGACGGACTTCGGTCGAGGACCGCGGGTTTCCAGACAGAATATACCAAAAGACAGATATTGGCCAGACCGAACAGTCTATGGTCATCATTGGCTAGAATGAATCAGACTTTGTCCAGACTTTTGACGAGAACTCAAGCCAAACCATTGGCCAATCTGAACACCGTTATTAGAAGACCGTTCTCAACGGATTTAAGTCGTTAAAAGGCTGTCCTCCAAAGATATTTGGTATAAAAAGAATTTGCATGGGCTTTGCCTGATGTACGCTAGTATGACTGGCACTAAAACAACGTGCTTGTCAAATTGAATAATATAAACATGACAAATATCCAGAGAGACTAGACTGAACTACCGCAATATTCAAAATGAAAAATTAGCGCAAGCTAATGAAGTAAACTGTTCTAGAAAGTAACGGTTCACTGCATGACTCATCATGCGTACTCCTTTTTCTCCATTTTTTTTACAAAAGCATGACTGAAAACATTATTTTGACCCCGCACTGTATGTTCAAATCAAAGAAACCACATGAGTACAAAAAATTACACAGAATCCACGTAAACAGAACCCCACCAAACACTTAGAACAACCAGCGATACTCTAAACCACAAACAACGCTTTCAGTATAGCTCAGTAGGGAACGTCAAGTTAAAGAAAACACCACTGCTGATTAAGAAACTCATTCGACGATCGATGACAACATCGGTTAGATTCTATATAATACATATTTCCCGCGAGACAATTTTTTTTTTGAAAAAAAAAGTTTTTTAATGACTCTTTATGGTTTTGTATCTTGTGATAAGAAACCCGTTATTATCTTATCCTACAAATATTTCTTCACAAATCACGTTCATATGCTGAAGTGCGTAATATTCTTACCTTCATATGCTAAAAACTTTTTAATCTGGCAAAAGACGCGAGAACAAAAGAACTAGAGGCTCATAGCGTTGATGGAGAAAGATTTGCAAACACAGAAGAAGTCAAGCTGCCGCCATCGTTTATAAGCTTCTTTGAATGAAACTGAAACACTACGAAAAGCTATACAACAGACAAAGCTGAGTCGGTTATTCTGTCAGCGTGAAAGAGTTGTGTCATTTGCAAATAATGTCCAAAAAATCGAGTCAACTGAAACTTTTTATAATAAGTATCAATAATTCAGAAAAAAACCTCAAAAATGGAGTGAAATATTTGCTGGATACAGTCAACACTTTTTCAAATTGTTCGATTCAATGACCAATGAATAATTCACATGCAGCCGATTCTATCATTGGGTTCAAACCGATGATCAAAACTAGACAAATTGAAGAAGTGTGGACACCTTAATGGTTAGAATTTAAACAACTTTTTCTAACAATAAGAAACATCGTTTACATTTTGGAATAGCAATAAAATCAGCTTTTGCTGAAAGAGAAAAGCAATGAATGAATGTTTTATATACAAATACGGCAACAAAAAATTATTCATGGTTTTATAAAAGAGGAACTTAAAAGTTTTGAAATATGATTATGTCCGTGTTAACTTTGTTAAGATGTAAAAATTATTCAGGAAACGCAATTTCGTGCGCATGGCAAAACCATAAGAAAAAGTTAAACAAATAATGCAACACCTTGATTTAAAATGATGGGTGTTGCAAAATCAAATAATGCAACACCCATCATTTTGTAACAGCTTTGAACAAAGATAAAAAAAACCAGCAAAAATTAAGAAGCAGACAAGCGTGATTCTGTTTTTGTGTAAGCGTGAAAACGGAGTGTATTAGTTACAAAAAATGCTAAAAATTTCCAGCAAAAAATTATTACACCAAGTACCAAAAAATCAGAAAAATTCTCTGCCCAGAATTATGGTACATATATTAAATCAAATACAACGACAGAACCTACAAAGACACAATGGATAAACACAATGATGGAGTGGAATGACAACATCGTAACAACAAAAATCGTAACATCAAGCAAAAAATAATTCATATGCAGCCGATACTATCGCTGGGTTCAGAAAAGATGATAAAAGCTAACTGGATTGAACAAGTGTAGAGATCTTGATGATTAGAGCTCAAAATTTTTCCTAACAAGAAAAAACTTGATTGCACTTATCGGAAAAAATTAGACTTCTAAAGAACGAAACATCCAATCAATGAAAATTTTTGATAGAGATATTGGGAAAAAAATTTAATCATATCAATTTAATAGGGAAATTTCCTAGTTTGGAAATAAGATCAATGACCGAATTCATTGTAATGAAATGTCACAATTTTGCGAGGAAGGCAACTTTGTGCGCATTTCGAAGCCCGACAAAATCATAGGAAACTGCTAACAAATAGTGCAACACCATGATTTACAAGCTGAGACAATTTCAAGCACCTATCATATTGTAACAGCTTCTCTAAGTAAAGTTTAAAAAATAAATGAAAATTATACAGGAGACAAAACTGAGTAGTTTATATTGCCAGCGTAAAAGACTGATTTTATCAGTTTTATAAAATGTTAAAAAGTTCTAGCAAACATAAGAATTTTTACACCAAGTATCGACAACTCAGAAGAAATTCACTTACCAAAATTATGGCACATAATCAGATCAAATGAATAAGCCTACAAAGACACAATAGCTAAACAGTAAAACGGATTGAAATATTTATTGGAAGCAGTCAACATTTTGTCAAAAGAATTGTGTATCATCCAGCAATGAATTATTCATATGCAGCAGATACTTTTTCTGGGTTAAAACGGATGATCAAAACTAAACGGATTGAAGAAGTGTAGGCATTTTGATGATTTGATATTAAAACTTTTTCTAAAAAGAAGAAACTTGATTTGCGCTTTTCAGAAAACAAAAATTTGGATTTTGCATAAAAACTTGCAATCACTGAAAACTTTAAAAACAGATATCGGGACGAAAAATTTTTCTTAATAGAGAATATTTATATTCTGAAGATATGATCAGTGGTCAAGTTAACTGAATTAAAATGTTATGTTTTTTGAAGGAATGAGACTTCATGCTCATTGCGAAGCCCGATAAAATCATAGGAATTAGCTAACAAAGATTGCAACAACATGATTTAAAAGCGGAGAAGATTTCCAGCGCCGATCAAATTTTAACGGAGTCTTTGAATGAAGCTGAAAACCAAGCAAAAATTATACAACAGACAAAACTGAGTCAGTTATCTTGTCAGCGTAAAAATGGATTGTATTAGTTAGAGAGAATGTTAAAAAATTCCAGCAAACAAAAGAATACTTACACTAAGTATCAACAATTCAGAAAACATTCTTGCACAAATATAAGATTTAGTGAAAGAACCTAAAAGGACAAAATAGTTAAACACAAAAATATAATAAACATTTGTTTGGATGACATTTTGCCAAAACATTTGTATCAACAAGCATTGAATACTTCATCTACAGCCGATTCCACCTTTGGGTTCCAACAGATGATCAAAGCTTAACAGATTGAAGAAATGTGGACACTCTAATGATTAGAGCCGATAACTTCTTCTAATAAGAAAGAACCTCGTTTAAAATTTTGTGTAACACTAAAATCAACCTTTGCTGAAAAAAAGTCCAATGAATAAAAATTTCATATACAGATATTTGGATGAAAACAACTCATAGCTATATAACAGGGAAATTTCATAATTTTGAAATATGATTAATGGCCGTGTTGATTCTGTTAAAATGTAACAATTTTTCAAGGAACTCAATTTCGTGAGCTTTGCAAAGTCATAAGAAAATGCTAAACTAAGAATGCAACACCAAGATTTACAAGAAGAGAAGAAGTCAAGCACTCATCTTATTGTAACGGCTTCCTTGAATGAAGCTAATAAACAACAAAAATTATACAAGAGACAAAGCGGAGTCGGTTAAATTGTCAGCGTGAAACGCGGGTTGTATCAGTTACAATTAATCTTAAAAATTTCCAGCAATCAAAATAGTTCTTACACCAATTATCGAGAAATCTGAAAGAAAACACTACCCAAAAGTATGGGAGAGACATTAAATCAGATCTAATGAAAGAGCCTACAAAGACACAATAGCTAAACAAATTTTTCGAGTTAAAACAGATGATCAAAACTAAACGGATTGAAGAAGTGTAGACACTTTGATTATTAGAGTTTGAAACTCTTAAAAAAAGGAAACTTGACTTGCGCTTTTAGAAAAACAAAAATATTCGGAATTTGCATAACATTCAACTACTGAAAACTTTAATTACAGATTTTCGGACGAATTTTATTCAAGGCTATATAATAGGGAACTTTCATAGTTTCAAAATATGATCAATGGCCGAGTTAACAGTATTAAAATGTTGCAATTGTTCAAGGAACGCTACTTCGTTTGCATTGCGAAGCCCGACAAAGTCATAAGAAAATGCTTACACAATTATTTATTACCTCTTAATTTCATGTCATGTTTACATATATCTTATTTGAAGTTTTTCCTCTTTTTCTATTTTTGCTGTCCTGAGAGGACGTTTCTTAACGTAACCCTTTAACTGTTTGACTTTCTTTAATTTAAGTGGAAAAAAAGATCCAATCTAGTAAATAGGTGTGGACGTAGAGGACCACATGATAACAATAGTAAGTTTTTCAAAATCTCATTTTTTCTGAAGAGAAGCAAAATGTGTCCTTTTTTCATTCGTTTTAGGTGTGTATTTGAGTATTTTTTGTGATGTTATATGCATGAATGTCCAGATGCGTGGTTGTTGGTGTGGATAATTTTCGGGAAAATGAATATTTTTGGAAATTAAATACTCTCTTAGAAAGCCTAATTAATGTTTCTCTCTTTGCGTTTTAAGTGGTCTAAAAGTTAGAGTCGCACTCTAAAAACTCTAAAAAATCAGCTTTGATATAAAATTTCAGGCCCAAAAAGTGTTGAAGGTACAGAGAGGCTGGACCAGGAGCGCACACCTCAACCTGGGAATCGTTTGAAGCATTTCCTGTTTTTCAGGTTCAAAACTTTGTTGATTTATTTGATGTTTCTTCGTTGTTGATATTCACGGTCAAATTCCTCAATGTCAATGAACTCGTCGAAAAGGAGTTTTTGTGCATGTTTTTCTTTTTCAGTGACGTTTTTGTGATCGCATTTTGATTGGAAAGTCTTCAATTGGTAGTACTCGATTTTGGCGTGAATTAATCTGCCGTTGGCGTGATAACATTTGTGGTTGTGTGCGTTGAAAACTGCGTAGATGCACACAGCTCGTCCACCATTGTTGACAAGGATAACTGGGCTCCCCTCATCTCCTAAATGTTACAAACAGGAAAATATGCAACATACCAGCCCCTCTACCTGGGGTGAGATTGCAGAAATGCTACTCGACTATTTATTGTCCGGGGTTGTGTGCGAGGCGTTAATTGTTCCCAGGCGTTAATTTTGAATTTACATCAAAAGTTTGCGAGTTCGATTCATAAGCTAATCCCTGCGTTTAACTTTTCTATTCGCATTATCCTAATTCCAATTAGTCGAGGTGGTCAGACCGAAGTGACCCCTGATCAGACGAGTTTCGAGCGCACACATGTTCCCGGTGAGTTCGAATTACATGGTCTGGAAAAAACGTCGAGCGCACTTTTGTCTGGAAAATGGTCTGGAACTTGTCTGTCTGCTCAGAGGTCACTTCGGTCTGGGACGGTCTGATCAGAGGTCCCACTTGTCTGGGACGGTCTGATCAGAGGTCCCACTTCGGTCTGGGACGGTCTGATCAGAGTTCCCACTTGTCTGGGACGGTCTGATCAGAGGTCCCACTTGTCTGGGACGGTCTGATCAGAGGTCCCACTTGTCTGGGACGGTCTGATCAGAGGTCCCACTTCGGTCTGGGACGGTCTGATCAGAGTTCCCACTTGTCTGGGACGGTCTGATCAGAGGTCCCACTTGTCTGGGACGGTCTGATCAGAGGCGATTTGAAGCGCGACCTCGACCTGGGAAACTATTTGTTCAATATACGACTCAAAAGAGGTAGTGAAGAATCTATAGTTTAAGCCAAGGATAACTATTAAGTTGCTAAGTTTGGAAAATTGTATTACTGTAAGAAATGGAAAAGCCAAAAATCTGAAATTTTTTTCTGCTTTTCCTGTTTTTCGGAAATCTATTTTTTGGAGAGTTTGCATAATATTTTAGATGCTTTAGTTACCACTGAATAATTAGTTTTGACTTTACGGGCAGTTTTGACGTTACGGACCAAGCTAATAACTTTTGCATCATTGTTTGCTTTAGTTACTTCCTCCTCTAAAGTAATTGGTCTAATCGAAGCTAATCTGCTTCCATTTTTGGCAAGCACCAATATTTTCTGACAACAAGAAATTTTTTCCCGGACACCAGACAACCTGATTCTTGGTAAACTTACTATATTGTGATATTGGGGACAGTTGATGAGTACTCTGCTTCCAAGTTGAAACGTGCATGATTATATACATAATCTGAGAAAATGGTCATCATAATTCTTTTCCTCTGGGCAGACGTCCAGTGTCTTTTTAACGCCAAGCCAAACCTACCGATTTGTAAGCAATAGACAGAGCACGCGATCTCAAAAGCTGCAATATTACAGCTGTTTGTTGGCAACTAACGTTTAAATTGACATCTATCTCGAGCCATGTAGCATTGAACGCTATGCAGGTCCCCACTGTATCCCTTGAGATCTTTTTTCCACGTCATTTTATCCAGAAAGCAATCTCCTGTTGTTTCCAGATCCATCATCTAGGCACAAGACCATTACTTATGTGAATATACTCAAAGAGGATACAGGAAGACTAGGTAGGACAAGCAGCAAATAAGATCTATTCTCTTAACCACCCTCCACCCCTACCCCCCCCCCTTGGTGGGGTTTTAACATTGCCCCCCCCCACCCCCTCCCCAGTCGCACCCAATACTTTTTAAATTGAAATATGCTATGTAACACCACTTAATTTATAGAAGTTGTTCGTAGAACACTGAGTGGGGAAGGGGCGACAAAATATTGATTCAAAGAGTTTTCACGGCAAAAAAATGTTGAATGAAGCTGTGGTAACTCGTTAAATGCAATTACTCTTTGATAAATTTACCAAATGAAAACAAATCACAGTTTGGTCCGGTCTGAGGGTATACAAATGAATTTGAGTGCAAGCTGCGAACCGCCAAGCGGTTCGAGCGATCTTAAATCAGCATTTCGAAGTGATTTTTCAAAGTCAAGTAACCATGCTTAAAACCCAATACGCGTGCGTTTTAAAATGGCGAAAGTCAACGGAAGTAAATTTCTGACTCAGTAGGAACTTCTAACTAATTAAATTCTGACAATGCGGACATGGGCAATTTAACATGAGAACGTGAGTGTTTTAAGGTTTCTGATCAACTCTCGTTGCGATTACAACAGTAACCAAAACCTACGTTAATGTAGCTGTGTTCAAAAGTGAATTAATTCGTTCCCCCGCCCCCACCTCCTAAGTTTTTTTCAAATCGAAGATGAGTATTGGTGTTCTACAGATTTCTACGACACCACGAGGAGTATTACTATACCACAGATTTTTTGTAGCTGAAAAAAATAGTTCAAGACTTGAATTTTGACTTTTGTCTAGTCGAACAGTTACCTCCGTTTTTAAGCGTTTACTTTTGTTTTCGAATATTTTTCTTTAACAGTAGCTTAGTTTGTAGTACTTAGTAATTACTAACTGCTGATAAAATATAAGTTTGAAGGTAGGTGGGGTAGAATGGATAGATAGGGACTCATACGTGATCAAAATTTCTCCAAATGACTTTGTCATCTAGAACATAACCAGCAGTTAATAATTACTTTGTTTTATAAACCAGGCTACTGCTAAATTCCATGTTCAAAAACAGAGGTCAATGTTTAAGGTGGAGGTAAAGGTTCGATTAGAGGAAAGTAAAATTTCAATTCTTGAAAAAATTTTCTTCAGCTAGAAAAAACCTGTAGTATATTAATACTCCTCTTGGTGTCGCAGAAACCTTTAGAATACAAATATTAATATTCGATTCGTATAAACTTATGAGGTGGGGGGAGGGAGAACGAACTCTCTTTTGAGCACAGCTACACACTAACGTACATTTTGGTTACTGTTGTAATCGCAACGAGAGTTGATTAAAAACATTAAAACACTCACAACATGAGTGCTTTGAAAAAGTAGACGCACTTTTAATTTTGAAGGTACGGGTTTGTGGTGCGGGGTAGGGAGTAAAGAGGAGGGGGTTCATTTGGCGAGGAGGGTGATAGGTAAGTAGAGGGAGGGTACATAGATAGTCTAATGGTATGTCAGTGCGGATGAGCGGGGAGATAGGTTGAGGGTTAGAGGGTAGGTATTTGGAGGTGATGGGGTAGGAGGGTCTGGGGTTTATTATGAACGGATGAGGATAAATAGTTGTAGGAGGGTAGGCCGCCCCCGCCAGCACATCCGTTACATACCTAGCCCACGGATACTATCTACCACTGCCTACACCCCCGCCTACACACCACCCCATATGCCTACCCCAACCACACACCAACTCGCGCCAACCTACCCCTACTGCTACCCCCCACCCTCCACCTACCTACGCACCCACTGAACCAATTCATATCTAAAAATTGGTTGCTTCTACCTATATATTGCATTTGTTTTTTTTTATTTTTTTCTAACAGGTAGGTTAATTGAATGAATGTCTATTACACGACTCTCCGAATTGTTTCCGGACTTGCTTCTAGACAATTTTCAAATCGAACATTATCCTTTGTTTATAATAGTTGACTTCTGTTTTCGAATATTAGACTTTAACAGTAGCTTAGAAACATAAAGTACTTAGAAACTGCCGGTAATTCTCAAGATGAAAAACTCTTTTCAAAAAATTATGGTCTAATTTATTTAAGTATCTCCTAATTTTCTAACCCAGCCCCCTACCTGTCCCCATAGTTACCCAATCCAACACTTAATTTCTACCTACCTTACCCCCTGCGAACCAATCTTCTCCTGCCTTATAACCCCCAGCCCAAAGTACCTAGTCCGTTGCTCCACCCGCAACAACCCACTCCCATCCAATTACCTAAACCCTCACCTACCCTCTACACCTAACTACAATCCCTGACTAAAATTTCTAACTAAAAATGATTGTTTCTTTTCTAAGTATGTGTTTGATTGTTTGTGTTTTTTCTTGATATTTCTGAAAGAGGTAGGGTTCTTAAAGTTTTCGAGTCTTGTCCAGTATTCTACCGGGTATGTTGTTTAAGCTGAAGCAAGTTTGTTCACGACTTGAATTTAGACAATTTCCATTTGGCCATTTACCTCCGTTTTGATTTCTGCTTTGGAACATTAGACAGGAGCTTAGTGTGTCATATATAGTAAATAGGAACCACTGGTAGTATTCAAATTGAAGAGGCCATTTCCAGAAAATTTGAACCCTATTTAGTTCCTCCTACTTTTCTAACCTATCCCCGTCCAATTACCACATACACTTACCTCTCCCCCAAGTAACCCCCTGCGAACCCTCCCCCTCACCAACTACTGACCCCCACCAACCCACCCCCAACCTAGCCTATCACGCCTTATCAAAAAAATAAATACCCCCAACTAACTGCGCCAATCTACCAACTCAGCCCCCATTACTTCTTCGACCTACCCAACCCGTCTCCGATTACCTACCCCCCCCCCCCATGATCCACATTCCTTACAAAATATGGTTGCTTCCAATTATATATTGCGTTGTTTGTATTTCTTGTTAAAATTTCTGAATATCAGGGCTGGGTTGATTTAAAGGTTTTTTTGCACAACTCTTCGAGTCGTTTCCGGAATTCTATTGGCTATTTTTTTTTGTTTACTAGAAGCAAGTTTGTTCATGACTTTAAATTTGATTTTTATTGCACGACTCTTCGTTTCGGGTATTCTACCGGCTATGTTTTGTTTTGTTTTATTTTGTTTTACAATCATATAGATTGTTCAATTGCTTTGGTCGAAAGTCGGTTGATTGACAACAATAGCTTTTCTGTTTGCAACCCACAGTCGTTATACACTCTCAGCTAGTGGGCACGCGTCAGTACAGTAAATGGTTATAAAAAATATGGAACGAGCGTCTGGAGGGAGCAAATAATATAGCTAAGCGGAGGATGGCTCCAACGAAAATGATCCAAACTCTTTTTTCGCTACTTATTCTCGCTTTTCGCTTTGGAAAAAAAATGTAGTCTAATGCTGAAGCCTAATAAACGCAGTTGCAGATATTTGTAGTATTAATCGGGCGCCGACAATTTATTTCACCGATAGCAAATGCAACTGTTCATAGCAAGAGTTCTTAAAAATATTTTTCTACAAACGGCAGTGGATGTGGTGGACTTTTTGGAATTCAGCAAACACGAAATCTAATAAAAGATTGTCAATACTGGGCAAAATTATAAAAACTCTAAAATCCCTAATCCAGTTTTTGATTATACGGTTTGTCAACGTTGAAAATCTTGCGTTGAAATCGAAACTTGTGATCATCTAATTAATCAGGCTGCTACGCGTTCATTGCGCATCATGAAAATCTCCTTAGTATTAGCTGCAAGTATAGCGCATTAAATATCAAACTTAATTTCAAGTTTGCTGTTCTATAGCGCAAAAAACACAAATGAGTTTCTGAAACTCAAGATTATTTCAACAACAAAAGCAAATGTTGAGTTAACAAATTGTTCTGTCCCTAGTTTTCAAGCATCACGTTTTAATTTTTTACAGTGATGAAAGCATTTTTATCATAGAGATAAAATTTTATAGCTGGGAAGAAAAAGTTAGAATTGAAAGCAGGCACCAATGACATATCTTATTGTCGACTGATTTCAAAATAATTCGTCAAAGATAACCATTTGGTTTCGCCTGGGGACTGCAGTCAATTTATAAACAGAAAAGTGACTGCAGCGTGGACTTTTAGAGAGTAGTTTTTCACTCTTGTGTTTTCGGATATGCTTCATCAAAATCAAATCTCATTGACTTTTGATATTCATAGCTTACCAAACATCTTTCCCTTCCTACATTAAGAAAAAATGCTGAGAACTCAACGAGAATTTTTTGTTCAACCAGCGAAATGTTTTTTCTTGGAGCAAATTTTTGGTGCGTGAACAAGAAAAGTCTTTTTGAAATTGTCTACTCATTTCCTTAAAGAGAAAATAAAGTACCAAAGCAAAGACATTGGATAAGCTGTCAATATCAAAGATCAACGAGAAGTCTTATAATCTCCAATCTTGTTTTTGTTATCAAAAATGGAATATCATTTTTGTATACCAATTGTGATACGGCGTGAGGTTTTTCCGCTCAGTGTGCGAGATGAGTGCTAACAGAACTATTGTAGTTTTAAAGAATATTTGCTTTACAGTCCTTATGTTTATACAAAGTTTTTATTCTTTGAAGTTCTTCAATTTACAATATATTCGTTGCACGAAACAAAAAAATTGAAACTCTGTAATCTGCCAAAAAATTTTAAATAAAAATTGTATGATATTCAGTAACAAGAACTTCTTCTGAGGGTTAGAAACTGGTTATCTGGATTTTTATTGATATAACCATAGAAACATCAAGAAGATGAAATTGAAATATATAGTGTTGCCTAAAAAGCAACGTGTCGCAAATATTTATCTTTCAAATTTTTTTGTTTACATTTGTTCATGTACTTAAAAAGTTATCAAGTTGCATAATTGTAAACTTCAGCAGTTTAAAAAGAATGTCATTGTTATTCAGTTCTTGAAGTCAACTTTCTTGAAGATCTTCATTTTCGTTATAGTTGAATTTCGCAAGTACGATTTTATGAAGTTCTGATTACCAAGTTAAAGCACGATTAGAACGTTATTGAGATAAACTGAAGAAATATATTTTCAGAAAATTTTGTTCAAATTTGTTGCAATCATGATTTCTCGAAAGAAGTGGTAGCAAAGGTCGTGTTCTCCAAATTTAATTTTCTTTAATATCCCGATTTCACTTTTTTTGAACTGTAAGGGTGATTTCCTGTTGCTAAATCCAGTTTTCGCTGAATTTAATCATTTAGCTGTTTGAGCGAGCAGAATTTTTGAAGGAATCGCCATGGAAAACGTGTTTTTCTCCATAACATGTCAAATTATATAAAGAACTTATCTTTTAAGACACTTAAAAGTATTGAAAGGCTGTTTATTTATTTGAGTTCTAGTTTGCATTTGATCAGTTGTTTAATTGTTTCTATTTTAATTCTCTTTTTTGATTGCTTTAATTCAAATTCAGATGGTAAGGATGTCAATATTTGAAAAGGGACGCTTTGAAAACTTCTTCTAATGATGTTTTTCTCAAAATTGTTTTCTTGTTTTTTGTTCCCTTTTTGTTTTCATAGAGAAATTTGTAGATTATAAGTTACAAACTTACATCTGGAAACAAAAAAGCATGAAAAAACAAAAAAGCAGGTATCTCTTTGAGAAAGCTTCGTGAGAAATTTTCAATACTTTCTGATTTTCTAATATTAAAATTATAACCATAAAAACGGTGAATATCTAAAAGGTGAATATAATAGAATAGAATTGATAGAAACGCATATATTTAAATGAGCGTTGATTTGTACCATTGGATTTTTTGCCTGAGTTCCGTGATCATTAACATCTCCCATTCCAACCGCTACGTGAGTCATCGATTCCATGCTGAGGTGACCACTAACAAGGAGAGATCTCGGGTGAGATGCGACCACTAGCAAGATGTTATTAATACTAATCGCGCCTGACTAAAAGTTCCCTACCAAATAAAGTTCCCATGAAAAAAAATTTAATCGCAAAGTTCGCACAGTTATGAACACCGAATGCGTGAAATAGTTAGAGGAAGTGCAAAAAATTTTGTTGCGGAAAAATTATTGCCTCTATAAATAAGCAAAAAATTTGGCTGTAATTCAAACAATTTCTCGCTGTAATCACGTATTTGTAGCTATTAGTAATAAACTACCTAGTGATACTGTTCTTGAATCTTAAATTAGCTTATAAAAATGTTAAAATAGCAATAAACTTGTGTAAAGAGAAAAAAATTTGCAGAATATTGAAGGAATCGCCATGGAAAATGTGTTTTTCTCCATATCATCGCAAAACTGACAAGAGCCTCGAGCCATGTGAATTTTTTCTTCAAGTTTCAAAATGAAATTGATAAAATTTTCTGAGACATAAAACAAATTGAATCTCAATTTAAAACAGAGAACAGGATATTCTGTTTTTTACATAACATAGCATAATTTTTAACATTATAGATAACACTTTTTAAATTAAAGTGAGATACATATTGTGTTATGTCTTCAATACTTTACTTCTTTTAAGTCATCTAGTATTGGTTGTAATCATTTTACGTATCGGTAATGATTTTTAGCGTAGCATCATGTTCCAAACCCCGTAGTTGTTTTTCTTCTTTTTTAAGATAATTTTTTTTTTGTTATTCTAATTGCGCCCAATAGTACTTAGTAAAAGCGTGGCTGAGTCAGGGGTTGAAGTTTTAGTGCTAATCAACGCTTAAATTTCAATAATTTCCTACTTCAGTAATGTTTTCGGGCCATTTCTAGCTGCTTTGGAGCTTTGTAATATTTGAAGCAAAAACTTGATTTTGTTGACTACCATAAACAATCTTTTGTTGTATTTTGATATAATTCGAACAAAATTTTGATGCAAAAAAATGATATTGCATGCGTTGAAATGAAAAATCTCAAGCAACCTTTTAAAATACGGCTGGATTTAGCCAGAGCTAGCCATGCTGTTGATATCTGCTTGTTGGTTTTGTTACTCAAGACTTCTTGAATTTTTTTACTACTGTTCAAAATACAATTTTACAGAAAAAGAAGCTGTTTGTTTCCCACGATTGCGATAAACTGACTGATTCTGCCTAAATGGATGTACATTCGATTTATTGAAAAATAGTGTCATTCGTTACTTTGATATAAGGAAGTGTCTAAAGAAACCACCTGCATGTAAGTTCGGTGAAAGACAGCCCAAAATTACGTACTAAGGTAAAATAAAAATAGCCAATTTCAGCCGTTTTGTTTTATTAGATTACTAAATATCCATTTTTTTCAAAGAAGGAACCTTTTTTAAAACAACTTAAAATTAGTGTGAAATCGTCAGACATTTTATCGGTCAGATATCTTTAACACAAACAACTTGAAAACAATTCGAGCAGAAACTATAGGGTTTTCTTTTAAGAGTTGTTTCTATAGAGTAATAGATGAATAATAATTAAGCTATCTTTCATTTCTGAAACGTATGTCATCGGATCTTCAATTTTCTACAGCACTAAAATCGTCACGCGTGTACACAAAAGTCATTTTGCGAAGTATAGAAACAACTGTGCCTCGAAGTTTTGCTGAAAATTTCCTGCAAAAGTACAAAAGTACAAGTTGTCTGCTATGTCTGCAGATATGCACCATCAAGATAAATATCACTTATTTTTAATAATCATAGCTTAGAAACTCTCTTTGCATTCGGAAAATATTTTCTCTTTGACAAAAAAGACAAAACAATTCTTTGTCAAGACAAAAAAAATGTTTTTTTTTCGTCCAATCTTTGTTTTTCTTTTTCATCATTTTTTATGAATTGTGAAAAACATAAGGTCTGATTTGTCTCAGTAATATAGTAATGCTATCGGGAAAAAAATAGTTATTAGTCAATAATGAATAATTAAGGTAAAATGATTATTAAAAAATTTCCAATTGTTTCAAAAGAATTGGATTTTCAATTCAACTGTCAAGGGTACTTTTATTCTAATTCAGCTTCTGAAACAGCAGTTTTTCTCAAAAAACCTCGAAAAATGTTTAGTTTTTCTATTTTTCTTTCTTTGAGACTTCTAATTTTTATTGGATATTGTTTTCTCGCAAAGCAAATTTTGTTGGTTTTCACTTGAAGAATAAGTACAAAAGCCAAATTATTTAGCGCTGAGAACCCCGCATTGTAAAGGTCTGCCACACAATAGGGAAGCAGTTTCGTCCTCTGATCGTTGGTTTATTTACACACATATATATATATATATATATATACATATATATATATATATATATATATATACATGATTATATATATATATATATATATATATATATATATTTGTCGTTGAGATTAAACAGGGGGTCACAGATCTGGGATTGGTGATATAAGCAAATAGCTCTGAAATTTTTACAATAATAAAGCCTCCAATTGCCTTGATTGTTTCAGAAATTTGCTATATGTCAATTACCACAAATTTGCAACATGCTTCAGCGATTAAATACAAAAACATTAACTTATAGATTGCTAGTTAGTCAAAATGAAGCTAGAAAATCATCTTCTTTACAAAAACATTAACTTATAGATTGCTAGTTAGTCAAAATGAAGCTAGAAAATCATCTTCTTGGAATTATATAGTGATTGAATTTCATTTTTTCTAAAGACGTAACATGTGTTCCTACTATGTCAACAAAACTATAGGTTCTCTTTTGTTGACTGCTTGTTGAAAAAGCATTAACTTTTCCCAATTAAAAATGCATGAAATTACAAAATTGTTGTTAAGAATTTCTTTTTTCTACAAAAGAGGATTATGTACAAACTGCAACATTGATCATTTTATTGACATGGTTTAATATTTCAGCTAAAACTGCTTCTTGTTTAAAAAATATACTCAAAATGCGATTTTATGACTAGGTTTCTTCAAACAATTATTTTTCTTTTTTGTTGATAAGCACTGGATGAAAAACATTAAACAAAATACGCTGGAATTTCAAGTTAATGCAGAACTTTTCTAACCATATCTTCAATGATTCATTCTGGATTCGTCAAGCTATAATTTTTGCAAGGTACTGCAGCATTTGCAAAAATTTTACTTTATCTATTAGCTTCAGCTCATTTCTTACGTATTTTTGAGGTCAGTAGCGTTGAGATCGCGATCTGGTTAAGGATGCGGAAATATCCCTTTGCAGCTACTTAATCTACAAAGTAGCACTTTCAGTCGTTCTCTGAAGTACAGAAACGCGCGGAGTGTGGAGGGGGTGGTTGTGAAGAAGGAAAAGAAGAGATCTCTCCTGCAGAGAGTGAGATTAGCATGATGCTGGTCTGCGTGTATTGGGGTGTCCAATAAGAGGAATGCAACATCATGTCCATTCCTCCGATATCCTTGGAACTCCTCCATGTATCGAATACACTTCACTGATCGAGTCTGAATGTCTTGTCTCACATTCGGATGCCAAATTTCAACTTAAAGCACACAGAAATTGGTAATAGTATCTTTTTCAATCGTTGTTTAGACCTCAAAGAAAAGACCCCATTGGGCGAAATAATGTTAAGAAAAGACCGCGCCTCACCCAAAATACAAAGAAAATGTCTTGTTTCTCATTCGGATCCCATATTTAAATTTAAAGAAATATTGTACAAAAAAAAATTAGAATCTATTCGGATTAGCTCTAAGTGATTATGATATGAATACCAACGATGCAAAACTTATTAGTTAGCTTCAACTAATTTTTCTCTATAATACGTTATAATGAAGCAAATATATATATATATATATATATATATATATCCCCCCTATAAGTTTACGGGCAAAAGTTCTAGATGACTCTACCTGCAAAGACTTTGAAATAATAGTTTCGCAGGCAGAATTAACAAGAAATCGTTTTTATTAAAAAAATAACAGGGGCTTTGTTAAAGTAATCTGAAGAAACAACTAGCAAGGATCAGAAACCTAATAAACTAATGGGACAGTTTGATGGAAGCTTACTCAAGTTATGAGCCAGACCCACGCCATCTCTGGTCAGACCAACCTGGGTCGCACACAGGGGTCATCGTGCGACCCAATTTATAGGGTCGGGAAAGAGTTATGGTTGCACGATATTCTGGACAATAGTCGCAAAAGGGTCTGATCAAAAAGAAAAAAATCATATGCATTCGCTTTCCAGTAACTTCCAGTATACTTTCACTGGAAAACGAATGCGTTTGGTTGCTCTCTTTTCATTGAGAGAACAAAATTTGATACAAAGTGTTAGTGTAAAGTGTTTGTTATATAAAGTCAGAAAGTATTTGTTCCGACCCTCTTGAGGGGGGAGGAACTATATGCTCAAATGGGTTTTTTTTTTGTTCCGCGAATTTTCGCCGCTCGATATATTCATCGTAGAGAATTGAGACTGGTATCATTACAAAGCTCGTCCAGCGTAGAATATGGAATTAAAAAGATTTTTTTAGTTTTCGTTTTCTACAGGGAGTTATCGAGGTTTAAACTTCTGAGAAAAGAAGAGTGAATTCACGTTGTTTTTATTCACATTTTCCGGAATTTTTGACTAAATTTTCGTCAATTTTGCTAAAATTTGTTATAATTTTTAAGAATAGTGTCGTTGATTTTATTTTTGAAGACGAACAAGCATTGTTGATTGTTTTGATTTAATTTTTTTGGTCAAAAAATCTGGATAAACATTTCAAAATTTATCCTTTTTAATCAAAAACAGCACGAAATAAGCTACTTTAGTCCACTTTGATTAAATTTGCCAACAGTACACCCCCAAACAACACTCATACAATCTTTGTAGACTCAGAGGGGGCTATTTCTACTCCAGAGTCCGCCGAGAGTGCACTGTAGTTAAAACTTTGCCGTTTTTTGCTAACTTTACTCGTAGATTATCAAAAATGCAGAATTTATTTTGAATTTTCAACTAACAAATTATCTATATCTACAACATTCGAAAAATCAGTTGTTCCTAATGGACAATAAGTATTAGCAGGGTTAGTTTTGGGCCATTCTTGGACTGTTACAATCCAAAAAATTCGGGTTGTAATGAGTCGGTCTTTTTTTTTAAAAAAATAGACTTTTTTTAATAATAAAGAACAGAACATATGAAATCAAAGCTCAGGAGCGATAGGTCCGACCAATTCGCTTGCTAGGCAGCTGCAAGCTAATGCATTTAGTTTTTTAATTGAAAGTTTATGAGCGTTTCTTTTTCTAAAAATAATTGACTTTTCAATAAATAATGTCTTAATTAACATTTCCTCCATTTTTTTTAATTTGTTCAACTTCCAGCTTAGTGACACCAAAGAAAGACTGCTTCTCCTTTCTACTGATTAAACATTTATTCTCGATTGCAGTTCTAAGCCTAAAATTATTGTTTTCTGGCTTTGATACTACAAGATTTCAGATTTTTGTTTGTTTTGATTTTTGCCAGTTTTTCACGTTTTCTAATTTTGTCACATTATCACATTATTGACAGTTCTCATATCACCTTAATAGCATTCAAAATAAGGAACAATTGAACATATTAAAATCCTGGAAGATATACATCATCGTTTTAACGGCCTCGAGGCATCTTTCTTGAAGAAATCAATTGAATTTTTTAATTTTGTCTCTAACTGTCATTTATACTTGTCGTTTCGGTTGATTAAAATTTCCTGTATAGTGATAGCTTTCTTGGCTTTTCATGGAAAAATAGAAAAACCGATAATCTGATATTAGTAGATAGCTGATGGCTTTCATGACTTTGAAAACAATCGTTTTCCAAAATTAAAAGAAAAACTTTTTAACTTCGCAATTTTGTTCTTTTTATGTTTCTTTTTGTTACCTAATCTCGTTAGTTAATTACAGGTCAAATATGAAATTATGGGTGTCAAGGGAATAAAAGGGATTGGTGTCCCAAAATCCTTTTTTAAAAGAATTTGTTATGACCTTACTGTCTTCGACACCGGTTTTTCACAAAAAAAAGTAAATTAATTTGATTTTTGTCATATTTGACGTTCTTTTTGTAGATGCATGAAATATTCTGGATAATTACAGGGCTTCCTTTCCATGAATAAACGACCCTATTTAAATAGCTCTTTTTGTAATTAATGCCTTTCATGACATTGAATGTAATTTTGTTTCGAAAAAAAAATTAAAAGTGTTACATACTTTAGCACTTCGCTTTTTTGCCTACTTGTTACCTAGTCTTACTAATGAATGGCAACGTACTACATTATAGCTGTTTGAAGAAGGCGCAATCAAATATACTTTGAGTGCCAAAATTTGGCTTGACGGTTTTGACAGCGTTTTCTGGCAAGTTTCAATTGAAATTTTGTTTGTTCTTTGTTGTTCTTTTTAGCCGCTTTAAAAAATGAATAAGGACAGGTCCTAATGCCCTTCTATAGAAGCAGTGGTAATCGTAAATTTGTGGTAATATTAATTGACTCCTAATGATATTTATTACTTTGAAGTTAACTGTTTCAAAAAAATAAGTTAATTTTTTTACTTTACTGTTTTTGTTCTTTTTTTGTATAATTGTTACCAAACCTTTTTATGGACTGGTCGCATATGTTTTCTGGTGATTTATAAGTTATTTTTGTTCAGTTTTAGGTTTATCTGACGGTATGTTGACTTTGTTATTAAATTTAATTTTTAAGAGGGACATAAATTTTTTGATGTAATTAATGTTTGTTGTTGTTTGTTGTTTGATTTTGCTGTACGTCTTGACTCGCTTTCTTAATATTGACAATATTGACATATTACAGCAATCTAATGCATCAATTTTTACTCCACTGAGTTATTTGCTTTGGAGGCTATCTTATCGTTCATACAGAATTTTTTGAAAAAGTCTTGGGCTTTTTTGGGATTCGCAAAAAATAATTTTTGGGTTTTTCTATCTGTTCCTCATTTTGTACACAATTATGCCAAAATTGTGGATGGGCGGGGTCGGAACCTTATGTGCCATCGCACATTACTGAGCCGCCTTGTTGCTATATATTTTGCATTATGACCGTCACAAATAAGTTATTTGAGCAACAAATTTAGGCAGCTAGACGGGAATTCAATTGGCGTCCATTTTGATACACTGCCGGGAATTTTTGAAAGTTATTAGATTAGAATAATTCTCTGCATTAAACTAAACAAAGATGAGAAATGAAACAATAAAAATCATTGTTAATTTCCTTTGATACACATAAGAATAAAATGCAAATGGTAAAAGAGGCAATGTAAAGTTAAGAATATAACATTATGTAAAATTATAAAATCATTAAATTACTTAACTAAAAATTTCACCTTACATTAGTAAAAAATGACCTAAAATGCGAGCATAAAATGTTCCAACAATTTTATTTGTACATCATGAAGATTAAAAATAAAAATTAAAATCTAATGCCCTCAATGTCATCTTTCATATCAGTTACTTTTGGGTCCCTCAAAAATTCTTTCCAAAAATATTCGTTCAATTCTTTTTTAGGGAAGCTTTCGATGTTCTTTTCAGTCTCACATTAGATGGCAAACTATTATAAATTGGAATGGCCAAAGAGTCAGTTAAAAACTTATTGTTCTCTTTTATGTCGAACCTTTTTTTGACCTGTCATATTGTTTTATTCTCAAGGTAGAGAGATGTTCAATTTTATATGCCGGATGATCGTTGCTGAGTCAGCGAAAAAAATATTTTGAGCAATCATATTTCAAGAGAAAAGAGTTTGGTAATTTTTTGTTGCAAAATTTGAGATCTGGGGACTGATCGTATTTTCTCCTATTAAAAATGGTTTTTATTCCCCAATTCAATTGTTTTTCTAAAGTTGTGAGTAGTGACATTTGCAACCCAATCAAAATTAAAGCGGACTAATGAAGATGACTTATTACTATTGCATTAAGTAACAAGATTTTCGTTTTCCAATGGTGGCATCAGTTTCAATTGGAGAAGTTTAAGATGTCAGGAGCCCAAACAAGCACCCCAGATAGTCGGACACCTTTGAAGAAAAGTTAATATCAGAAAACATTTCTTCAAAGCATGAACATCAAAAAGATCGCATACGCTATCAAATTAGAGAAAATAGAATCTGAGAACAAATTAGGTCAACGATCGTTAAGTATAGGACTCAAACGTCGGAAAATGTGTCACATCAAAATACAGCAAAATTATTTTTTCTTTGCTCATCTTCTACTGAAAATTATTCGTTAGAATAACCACACACTTGAGTAGAAATATTTACATCCTAAATTTGGAGAACTATACAAATCTGAAGTTGCAGCTTTGATGAGTCTATCAAAGAAAACCTTTTGACCTAAAGATAATTGTTAGTCCTCAGTAAAATCTTTCTGGAGAGACTGTGCAGGAACCGAGGTTGAACTCCGTGACCCGAGACAGGTATTGATCAGACCAGCAATGTCCGGTGCAACCAAACTCAATGGTCTGGAACAAGCTTAGGTTGCGCCTTTACATCTGGCCAATGGAAATTTTGGTCTGTTCGGTCTGACTAATACCAATATTTTGGTCTGTTTGGTCTAGCCAATTCCTATATTTTGGTCTGTTCGCTCTATCAAATACCCAAATCTTGGTCTGTTTGATCTGGCCAATATCTAAATTCAAGGCCTAGAGGTCCAAACAAAAGAAGAGCCGGTCCTCTATAAAATATATAACTGCGTGCTGCAACGACTGTTTTTCAAATAAATAGCCAATTGTTGGTAAATCAGCATCTACTTCTTGATGACTAGACTACTTCCTCAAACTAATTTCAGAAATTTGAATTGATCATTAAATCGACGGTCAAATCTTATTTTGATTTCTTGATGAGAAAAATGAAACTAATAAATTATGATTTTTAGTTGTTGCTTCTGCACGTAAAAGAGGGGCTGGCCAATGGTCTTAACAACGGTCTGGCCTAGGGTCTGTTCGGTCTGACCGATGGTCTGGACAAAGTCCGGTGAGTCTGGCCAATGGTGGCCAAAATTTTTTGGTCTTACCAAGGGTGGCCAACATTTTCTCGGTCTCGCCAATACCTATCTTTTGGAATTATTGGTCTGGAGCCTCCCTATCCGTGACCCAAGTTGGACTGGCGAATACCTGTCTTGGGTCCAGGACTTCATACTGGTAAGGTTTATAGTTTATTGAGTTACAAACATTTACTCTCTGGTCATTTAACTATGCTACGATTGTTTAATTGTGCAAAGGAGACAAACAATTGTAAAGTTGATACAAGTAGAGTTGCTTGGCCTTTAGTGGACAAAACTTATTGGTGCAAAAGAAAAATTCCAAAGCTCGGACTAAAATAAAGAGATATGAAAGCCAATTGCATAATTTATTCCCTTGCTGGGCGTGTCCAATCCCTTAAATCAGGTAAATACAGATTTCAGATATTGCTATGTAATTTTGTTGCTCTATGTTTTTGTAATGCTAAGGAAAATTTCCAAATGTAATGGTTGTTGTATTCTGATGTTATGATGCGCTCATGTTTGAACCTCCTATATAACGTTCCTTCGGTTCAATATCTGTCCGGTTTTGCTGCTTGTGATTTAATAGCATATGCGATTTTCCAGATTTTCAAACCAGGGAGAAATACTGTTTCAGCATTGAAATTTCTACAACGATTACCAAAATTACTGGCCTGATTTTTAGTGGTTTTCTTTTCGGCATTGGAGAAAAAAAACAGAACAAGTGTGAACTTTTATATTCATTTGTTTGATGAAATTTTGTGTTTTTTGGGTACTGTTTCAGCATTGAAATTTCTACAAAGATTACCAAAATTACTGGCCTGATTTTTAGTGGTTTTCTTTTTGGCATTGGAGAAAAAAAACAGAACAAGTGTGAACTTTTATATTCATTTGTTTGATGAAATTTTGTGTTTTTTGGGTACAGTGTCCGTTACAATAAAGAAAATCATTTTCCGGAATCAAAGAGGTGCAAAATTTTATGAATTGCTTTCAAATAGCCTAAAATAGTTGACTCGTTAATGCATGGATCAGGATGTAATGCATATTTCAATTGTGATTCTCCTGTTTGCGCGGCCACCTAATCAAACAAACGAAAATAATGTTTTCAATATTGTACTTTTTTTCAACAGACAGACTTCTGTTCTGTGAATACTCAAACAATCCTAGACTGAAAAGACTCTATTCTCTTTTATATAGCCTAGCTGTAGTCAGTATAACAAATAATTGTATGCCATGAGCCTCCAGTTGAATTCGAGAACTTTGTATATTTCTATTGCAGTTATAACTGAAGCTACTGTTTTTTGTCGGTTAGTGGAATAGAGATAGGTAAGTCTATTCGCACTCAGAAGTCAAGAGCCTTCTCTATAGAACCCATAAGGCTGTAAAAGGAACCTGCGTCGGTTTGTCTTACTTCGTTTCCTGGACTTTTAGAAACTTAGGAATGACGATGTTGATCTGCTGTTGATGTTGATAATAATGTTAATGATGATGTTGAAGAGGATGTTGAATTCCACAATTTGTGTAAAACATAGATGCTTGCCATCTAGTTTCCTAATTTGATTTTATCAATTTGTTAGTTTCTTTTATACCCACTGTTATACTCGATTGTGGCAGATTATTCCAGTCGAGTGGCAAATGCTTATAGTTCTAATCAGTTTCGGCAGTTGCGCCACGAATGGCACTTCAATAACTACAATTAGATTTTCTAATTGTCAAATTGGCTAATCGCGATGCGATTGGCGCTATTCTATTTGACTGAGTCCGATTGAAAAGCGATTTACTAGATTTTACTTGGAACTGATTTTTAGCAGTGCAAATTACAGAATGAATAAATTAAAATACAATTTAGGAGACGAAAGTTTTGTTCATAACACAATCACAAGACAGGAAGTAACTTCAAGATTTGTTTATAAGCTGAACAGACAGTTTCCTGCACAGACAGCATGAACAGACAAGAAGTGATGAAGACTTGGATGAACTGAAATTAAACTAAAAAACACAAGCACTTGCCCTTCAAATGGGTAAACTGAACTAAATACGGTTATGGATGTATGATGATTTATCCATACCGTATGACATTTCCCCTTGTTGGGAGAAATAGAAATTAGCATATAAAATCTGAAAATTAATAAGTATTCACTGGTTATATAAGTAATAAAATATTAAATAATATTTAAAATATAAAGAGTTCATAAAGTTTCAATGAGTTTTTAATCAGATTCTGAGTTCTCTTCATTTTCTGCCTGCAAGACCGTCATTTTTCTTGGGAGATTTGGGTTTAGGTCTTCTGTCCGCCTTTCATTAGTGTTTCGTGGCGAAACTTCTCCAATAAAGTCAGTATTAGATTCAGGAATTTCCGTTGAGTACCCTTCTGTATTTCTAATTTTCTCCACTAACGACTGTGATGACTTATTTTGTTTAAGAGTCCTTTTGCTTTTTCTTACGGAAGACATATCAGAGTCGGATATATCACTAATAGTTAGCTGTCGTTTGCTTGTTTTTCGTAAAATTGGAGTGGATATTTGCGGAGTGGTCTTTTGTACCGCGGATGGCCCTGCTTCATTTGGATTAGGTGTTGGCGGCGCAATTGGAGCAGATGGGCTGAAAGGTTATATTTGAGTAAGATCAGGTCTATTGATGAAAGCTTCGTCATGTTTGGGATTGCGCGTCGCAATTCTCATTTTTAGAGAGCGTGCCACGTTACTAGCTGAAGAGATACAAGATCTTCCTGAAGATACCACACTAATGTCATCAACCTGTTTTCTATTTCTCTTGATCTTTTTGTCCCCGGTGTTTTTTTCTTATTAAGTCTTGTCTGTGTTTGTTGATTTTCTGCTCGATCTTTTTTTCGTATATCGTCTTTGGTCTTCTCTCTATGTTGTGTTTAAGTTTTGTATCGCGTTCTGCTTTTGTGCCAAACTTCGCGATATCCGAATTTGGTACCCGAACCTCTTGTCGATTTGGCTCTTTAATTACGCTCGTGGTTGGGTTGACTTTGCACACCGTGCTTCCGGGAGCAAGCACTTCATATAGTCCATCGAGGTTCTTCTTTTGTCCCTGGCTTTCGTGTATTTTTCTGGCAAATTTTACTTGGAAGGTTCTTTCTGAAAACGGAAATGGCCTTGAAACTCCTTCTGATTTGATCAATTGTTGCTCTCCGTCTTTCACTTTCTGTTTTTCTTTTCTTGCGCGGGCATATGCGGTAGAGATGACTTTCTCGATCTCAGTGTCCGAACAGAGGGCTGTATCTGCCCATTGTTCCTCCGTTAAATACGCACGGCCTGGTTTCGTGTATTCAACTAAATATTTTTTGATTATTTTATTATAATTTAAATTTTTGTTGTTAGGTTTAGCAGTGATATTAGAAATAGGTGTATTACATTTTCTACCAAAGTGTGCTTCGAATGGTGTGATGTCTATTTGTTTTTTGTTTTGAAAATCTCAGTCGTTGAATAATTGCATATAGTGAATGTTCTAAATTAAATTTTTTCTTTAATTGTGTTTTCATGCAAGATAATTGTCGTTTAATTGTTTGAATAAGACTTTCTACGAGACCAACTACTTTATGGTCTTTTGCTGGTGCAAAAATAGGTGTAATGTTATTTTCTATACAGAATGTTTCAAACTTTTTTTCTGTCAAACATGTTGCTTGATCTAATCTAATTGTTCTAGGTACTCCGTGACTATATATATATATATATATATATATATAAAGTTATTGAGAAATTTGATTTCATTTGTACCGGAGGCGTTATTTACGATTTCCGCTGTGGGATATTTTGAATATCTATCTATACTTGTAATAGAATATTGTTCTATACCCTTTTCATTAAGTATTGGTCCAACAAAGTCTACTTGTATTTCGTCATTCGGTTCGACGCATTTTGGTAAAGGTGCCCATTTGCGTTGCGGAATTACTGATTTAAGATTCTTACTCATTTCCGTGCAAGCTTTGCACTCACTGGCTTTTGCCAGTATATTCCGATGGATATACGGCCACCAAATGTTCTGCGCAAGTGAAAGCATGGCAAAACTCCCGGGATGTGTCGAATGTATGTCCTCAAGTACTGCGTCCTTTATAGCTTTCGGGTATGCTATTCGCTCGTCAAGACAGAAACAGACATGCTTTACACTAAGGTCTAGCCAATAGGAGGAAAGGTAGGGACTTGTTTCTCGAAGCCTGTCGGGGTCGTCTCGAATTATGCAGTCTCTCAGCTCCTTGAGAATCGCGTCTTTCCGAGTTAGTATAGCCAAAAATTTTCTGCTAAAAATCTTATATAGCGTTTCGGTGAAGTAGATGTCATCTGCTTCCTCTACCAAAATGTCTGAAGGGGTCTCGGTGTTAGAGGAGGTATGTGTGCCGGGTTTAGAAGGAGTTGTATCAGAGAATGTTACTCTCGCCTTCGTTGGGGTAGATTTCGATCGAGTAGCGTTAGTTTTTGGCGCTTTGTTGATATGGTTGACTGAATTATTTGCGTGAAAAGATTTGAGAGAAATATTCAAGGTTAAGTGAGTGGTGGATCTATTTTGGGCAAAAAGCGAGCGATTCTTTTGCAAGTGGTATTTATACTTTGAAGTTTGTGTTTTCGCGCTAAATTTAGCGATTTTAGGTGGATTATTTGACTTAATGGGCTTTATTGGGTATAATTGTTCAGAGTGTTCACATTCTTTACTGTCTGACATTTGCACCTATTTAGCAGCAAAATCTTTAATGGAAAGTGAATTATTCACTTTACAGTTATTTAATACAAATTCTGACTTTTTAGCTTTAAGAGGATGGAGGATTTAAATGCGGATTAACTATTGAATTTGAATGTGTTAATTGCGACGCGAACGATACTTTCTTTTGAGAAAGCAGTAATTGTGATGCAAGTGGTTTAGTACTAATTTGTGAATTAGTATTTAATATTGTACGCATTTGCCATGCAAATGACTGTTTTGATGGAAATGAAGGCGAGTGTTGCTTTAATATGCTATTGAAATTTGTAATGCGTTCTGTTTATTTTTAATTAGATTTTTCATTGAGTTGCGAATTTTAGATATTGTCGCTACTACGAAGTGTTTGTCATATGTAGATATTTTTTAGCTGTTTCAAATGGGTTTCTAGATATGTAGTCTACTAAGCCCATTTTGGCTCCCGGAATGTGTTCAATTGTGAAGTTGTACGGAAGTAATCTATCTATCCATCTAGATAGTCGACTATTGTACGATTGTTTGGACCTGTGCTCTTTTAGAATAGACAATAGTGCTCGATGGTCCGTTACGACAGTAAA
>NC_134481.1:48660577-48719370 GCF_964194025.1 Convolutriloba macropyga | reverse complement strand
TATCTAACAGCACTCTAACAATGCAGTGCATAGCTCTCATGGTACTTTGAAGTTTTTGCCGAACTCCAGGAGAAAGTACTTAAAGAAATGTACAAAAGAGAAGACTTTTGCATCAAAACATGTTATCACTTAGTTATAGGAGAAAATTTGGGTGTTTCCCATTATAGCCTCTTATTATCGTATAATTACCTTGATTGGGGGCTATAGGTTATCTGAACCATTAAGCTGGTGGTGGTGGCGGGGGGGGGGGGGGGTTCTTGTGATTCTCTAATAATATTTGACCAGCAGAAAAAATGGCGACTCACTTAGTGTGTATTGTTGTTGTACAGTGCTAATGAATAATGCGGTACGGTTTTTATCAAAAAGCCTGTGACGATGATTTATTGCAACTGTCATTGCTATTACAACAATTGCATACTTGAAAACTCATGCCGTTATTAGACTTCGGGATTGTCTTACACTTTTATTACCACTGTTTATATAGCAACAGTGGCCAGAGAGTGTAAATATACTTTTACTCTAATGAGGAAGCAGCTTTGGTAGCGTTAACTGATAGCAGTAAAGTTTTTTACAGGTAAATTATGCAACTTTTGTTATTGCATATATATAGCATGTTGGTTAAAGAACAAAAATATCAACCTGATTGTTTATTTTTCAAAATTGTTTTGAGTGTAGATGTTAGACTAGAGAAAAAATTTTCAAATCAGGCTGCATAATTTTATTCAAGAACTAGAATTTTTTGGGGAAGAAATGGTTATGCTATAAATTTTCTATGAGATGGTGAAAAAGCATAATCTGTACAGTTTTGAACATATGATAAGTTTTGTTTTAAAAATCATATTGAGATTTGGTTACCCATTGATTCTTCGTTACCCGTTGACTTGGTTACCCGGAGATTATGAAATCTTATAATAATAAATTCGTTCTCAAACTGATACCAAATGACAGAATAAACATACAACATGTAAGTTATCATCAGTTTGCAAGAGCACCATTATGAAATCTTTTCTTTGTTTCGTTCGTTTTCTGGAGTTTCTTGGGTTGCAAAATTCATTCTTACTTTTGAGAGCAGATTTCTTCATCCGTTTTCCTCTGAAGTAACAGAGGAAAACTCGTTCGAGGAGTGAATGTTTTCCGCCTGTTCGATAAAAATAAAAAATATATAGAGATCTACTTTGATGCCTCATCGATTAGTGTCCGGCTCCATTTGAACTCGGCTTCGCCTTGTTTTTTTACTCTGCTCGGTAAACTAATCAATTGGTACCTGCAAACGTAGTTTCCAATTATTAATACTAAGATAATCAAAGCTAAAGAGCAGTCTGGCAAACATGTGCACAGTTGTGTCACCTTGACCAATTAATTTTCCTCCTATCCCTCCTAAATCTGGTGTTAAGGCACTAAACATTTGGTTCGGGCTCCTAAATGTTATTCTCCCTCCTATCTACGTGAACAACAAGATCCAAATTATTATTGACTTCTCTTTAAGTTCAAAACGAGTGTAACATTCACCTTAGAAACGTATTTCTGCTACTAATTTTTGTTTTAAAACCCATTTTAATTATTCTGCTCTCTATAAATTGTTTATGCACTTTTATGGAAATTTTTCAAAAAAGCGTGCATTTTGTTTCGGGTTACCACGATATTAGGCCAAAGTGTACAAATAAAACACACGGCATGCAAAGGAAACGTTACCGATGGCAATGGAACCCTTACCTCCAGTTCTGATATTTCAAATTAGAAGTTTCACTATTTTGTGGAACGTTTTAGTCATCACACTATATACAGCTCTGATCTCCCAAATTATTCATCAGAATAAAAAATTTGGGAGCATAAAGCACAGGAAAAGCCAAATTAAACAGCCAAATTAAATTAACAATTTTGCTACGCAAAGGTCAAAGTTGACATAGTGGAAACTTTTATTCATTACTGAACTGACCAGATTTCGATGTAATTATTTTTGTTTTTCTTCTCAAGGTACTCCCCTTAGAAGATAAACCACTTGCAGGACGGAAATTTCATTAGAGCACCAATAGAAGCCAGTACTGATCTGTAAGAGTATTGATAAACATTGTATGTAGTTGTTCTAAAACGGGTAGGCAGCTCAGTAAAAATGTACTTGCCAATTTCTAAATAAAAAATTGTGAAATATTACTTTTATCGGGAGAAAACACAACATGCTTTGGATCTATATGATTTTGTTCTGCTCGGCCAGTGTTTATTTGCCTGTGCATTACCATATGGAAATAGTATCTACGTCTAAAAGATGTAAAATTTGCATGCTCAGTAATCGGGGCAGACAAAATGGGTCCTATGTTCAATGCACACAGCGGTGTACTGTCAGTAGTAATTTAATCTGCCCCATGACTGTAGGGGGGAGGGGGGGGGTATGACAATAAAGTTTTCGTTTTCCGCCCACCGAAAACTGATTTTACTTAAAACTTTTTTAGTCATATGAGGTAACCGTTAATAGTGATCATACCTTGTGATGTTTCAATATCATGTAACCAAAGTTTGGTGGTTGGTATATTTTTTTTTTCTGCGCGCATAAAGGGAATGAACTTTCAGTTGAACATTTTAATGTTTTTACTGATTTTGGAGTCAATTGAATTTGTCGAGGTTTTCACTCTGAGCGGCGGTCTTTTAAAGAACCCAAATTTCAAAGTGTGTGTTGATTTTAAAATTACTTTGCCTTGGTGGGTGAAAAGTTTTCAATTGAAGTTAACGTTCAAATTTGCTGAAGGATTTGGTTTCACGGACTGAAACCGTGTTGTAAATGAACGAAATTCTTTTTCTCTCAAAATTGTAATGGGGTTGACAAAAAGTTTTTAATCATAGAACTTTCATATTATGGAGCATAGACTTCATACATTCAAAAAGTCATAATAAATTGGTAGGACTACAACTTTGTCATAAATAAAAGTTCTATGACTAAAAACATATTCATAAATGAAGTTTTATGATTACAAATTTCATAATATGAAGTTCTATGGCTACTAATTATCCATAACAGAAACGAGGCATTTAAAGAGTCTTGGTTTTTTCGTGAGTCCTCATGAGCTTCTTAAACTACAAGGGAAAACAGACTGTTTTTCTTGCAGAATATCAAAAATAGAGGCTCTTTTTTTCCAAGATATATATATATATATATATATATATATATATATATATATAGCTAAAATCTAAAATCCCGGATAGGCCAGGAATATTATAGCACAACATAGAAGAAACAAACAAAGCACAATTAAAATACAGCACAATGGGAGAAGGTGCCTTTAAGGGCACAAAGGGATGGACATTTAACAAAAAATCGAGTTTTTTTTTTAAAAAAACCATTTTAACCCCCAAAATTTAAACGAAGACCCCAAACAAGACAAAAATGGTGCCTCACGATCCTTATGGATAGAAGGCACTCCCGAAACAGTTTGGGTAACATTGAACACCTCCGTTGACCCAGAAGGTCATATTACATTTTTTAAATACGATTGACTTTTTGAGAAACACTTGACGAAATCGCAAAACCTGACTTTATATATCACTAAGGCAAAAGTTTCTTGATTCATGGCCAACTTTAGCTTAACACACGCTTGTTTTATCAATTTGAAAAGCCTAGACTCAGTAGTAAAGAAATGAGACTACTTTTTACATAAAAAACGTTAGAAAAATTAGCGTTTCCGACCTTCACCTGTTTTATGTAAGAATTTTTGAAATATTGACCCAAAAGAAAAATCTCGGGTAGTTATAACATCTGTGTGGATAGTAGGCACTACCAAAACGGTTTGGGAAACATTGAACAACTAATTGACTCAGAAGCTCCTATTAAAATTTTTTAAATACGATTGACTTTTTGAGAAACGTTTGACGAAATCGCAAAACCTGACTTTATATATCACTAAGGCAAAATTTTCTTGATCCATGGCCAACTTTAGCCTAACGCACGCTTGTTTTATCAATTTGAATAGCCTAGACTCAGTAGTAAAGAAATGAGACTACTTTTTACATAAAAAACGTTAGAAAAATTAGCGTTTCCGACCTTCACCTGTTTTATGTAAGAATTTTTGAAATATTTACCCAAAAGAAAAATCTCGGGTAGTTATAACATCTGTCTGGATAGGAGGCACTACCAAAACGGTATGGGAAACATTGAACAACTAATTGACTCAGAAGCTCCTATTAAATTTTTTAAATACGATTTACTTTTTGAGAAACATTTGACGAAATCGCAAAACCTGACTTTATATATCACTAAGGCAAAATTTTCTTGATCCACGGCCAACACTAGCCTATCGCACGCTTGTTTTAACAATTTGAATAGCCTAGACTCAGTAGTAAAGAAATGAGACTACTTTTTACATAAAAAACGTTAGAAAAATTAGCGTTTCCAACCTTCACCTGTTTTATGTAAGAATTTTTGAAATATTGACCCAAAAGAAAAATCTCGGGTAGTTTTAACATCTGTATGGATAGGAGGCACTACTAAAACGGTATGGGAAACATTGAACAACTAATTGACTCAGAAGCTCCTATTAAAATTTATAAATACGATTGACTTTTTGAGAAACATTTGACGAAATTGCAAAACCTGACTTTATACATCACTAAGGCAAAATTTTCTTGATCCATGGCCAACTTTAGCCTAACGCACGCTTGTTTTATCAATTTGAATAGCCTAGACTCAGTAGTAAAGAAATGAGACTAATTTTAACATAAAAAACGTAAGAAAAATTAGCGTTTCCGACCTTCACCTGTTTTATGTAAGAATTTTTGAAATATTGACCCAATAGAAAAATCTCGGGTAGTTATAACATCTGTATGGATAGGAGGCGCTACCAATACAGTATGGGTAACATTGAATAACTAATTGACTCAGAAGCTCCTATTACATTTTTTAAATAAGATTGGCTTTTTGAGAAACATTTGACGAAATTGCAAAACCTGACTTTATATATAAATTAAGCAAAATTTTCTTGATCCATGGCCAACGTTAGCCTAACGCACGCTTGTTATATCAATTTGAATAGCCTAGACTCAGTGGTAAAGAAATGAGACTAATTTTAACATAAAAAAAAAACGTTAGAAAAATTAGCGTTTCCGACATTCACCTGTTTTATGTAAGAATTTTTGAAATTTTGACCCAATAGAAAAATCTCGGGTAGTTATAACATCTATATTGATAGGAGGCACTACCAATACGGTTTGGGAAACATTGAACAACTAATTGACTCAGAAGCTCCTATTAAAATTTTTAAATACGATTGACTTTTTGAGAAACATTTGACGAAATTGCAAAACCTGACTTTATACATCACTAAGGCAAACTTTTCTTGATCCATGGCCAACTTTAGCCTAACGCACGCTTGTTTTATCAATTTGAATAGCCTAGACTCAGTAGTAAAGAAATGAGACTACTTTTTACATAAAAAACGTTAGAAAAATTAGCGTTTCCGACCTTCACCTGTTTTATGTAAGAATTTTTGAAATATTTACCCAAAAGAAAAATCTCGGGTAGTTATAACATCTGTCTGGATAGGAGGCACTACCAAAACGGTATGGGAAACATTGAACAACTAATTGACTCAGAAGCTCCTATTAAATTTTTTAAATACGGTTTACTTTTTGAGAAACATTTGACGAAATCGCAAAACCTGACTTTATATATCACTAAGGCAAAATTTTCTTGATCCACGGCCAACACTAGCCTAACGCACGCTTGTTATATCAATTTGAATAGCCTAGACTCAGTAGTAAAGAAATGAGACTAATTTTAACATAAAAAACGTAAGAAAAATTAGCGTTTCCGACCTTCACCTGTTTTATGTAAGAATTTTTGAAATATTGACCCAATAGAAAAATCTCGGGTAGTTATAACATCTGTATGGATAGGAGGCGCTACCAATACAGTATGGGTAACATTGAATAACTAATTGACTCAGAAGCTCCTATTACATTTTTTAAATAAGATTGGCTTTTTGAGAAACATTTGACGAAATTGCAAAACCTGACTTTATATATAAATTAAGCAAAATTTTCTTGATCCATGGCCAACGTTAGCCTAACGCACGCTTGTTATATCAATTTGAATAGCCTAGACTCAGTGGTAAAGAAATGAGACTAATTTTAACATAAAAAAAAACGTTAGAAAAGTTAGCGTTTCCGACATTCACCTGTTTTATGTAAGAATTTTTGAAATTTTGACCCAATAGAAAAATCTCGGGTAGTTATAACATCTATATTGATAGGAGGCACTACCAATACGGTTTGGGAAACATTGAACAACTAATTGACTCAGAAGCTCCTATTAAAATTTTTAAATACGATTGACTTTTTGAGAAACATTTGACGAAATTGCAAAACCTGACTTTATACATCACTAAGGCAAACTTTTCTTGATCCATGGCCAACTTTAGCCTAACGCACGCTTGTTTTATCAATTTGAATAGCCTAGACTCAGTAGTAAAGAAATGAGACTACTTTTTACATAAAAAACGTTAGAAAAATTAGCGTTTCCGACCTTCACCTGTTTTATGTAAGAATTTTTGAAATATTTACCCAAAAGAAAAATCTCGGGTAGTTATAACATCTGTCTGGATAGGAGGCACTACCAAAACGGTATGGGAAACATTGAACAACTAATTGACTCAGAAGCTCCTATTAAATTTTTTAAATACGATTTACTTTTTGAGAAACATTTGACGAAATCGCAAAACCTGACTTTATATATCACTAAGGCAAAATTTTCTTGATCCACGGCCAACACTAGCCTATCGCACGCTTGTTTTAACAATTTGAATAGCCTAGACTCAGTAGTAAAGAAATGAGACTACTTTTTACATAAAAAACGTTAGAAAAATTAGCGTTTCCAACCTTCACCTGTTTTATGTAAGAATTTTTGAAATATTGACCCAAAAGAAAAATCTCGGGTAGTTTTAACATCTGTATGGATAGGAGGCACTACTAAAACGGTATGGGAAACATTGAACAACTAATTGACTCAGAAGCTCCTATTAAAATTTTTAAATACGATTGACTTTTTGAGAAACATTTGACGAAATTGCAAAACCTGACTTTATACATCACTAAGGCAAAATTTTCCTTATCCATGGCCAACTTTAGCCTAACGCACGCTTGTTTTATCAATTTGAATAGCCTAGACTCAGTAGTAAAGAAATGAGACTAATTTTAACATAAAAAACGTAAGAAAAATTAGCGTTTCCGACCTTCACCTGTTTTATGTAAGAATTTTTGAAATATTCACCCAATAGAAAAATCTCGGGTAGTTATAACATCTGTATGGATAGGAGGCGCTACCAATACAGTATGGGAAACATTGAATAACTAATTGACTCAGAAGCTCCTATTACATTTTTTAAATAAGATTGGCTTTTTGAGAAACATTTGACGAAATTGCAAAACCTGACTTTATATATAAATTAAGCAAAATTTTCTTGATCCATGGCCAACGTTAGCCTAACGCACGCTTGTTTTATCAATTTGAATAGCCTAGACTCAGTAGTAAAGAAATGAGACTAATTTTAACATAAAAAACGTAAGAAAAATTAGCGTTTCCGACCTTCACCTGTTTTATGTAAGAATTTTTGAAATATTGACCCAATAGAAAAACCTCGGGTAGTTATAACATCTATATTGATAGGAGGCACTACCAATACGGTTTGGGAAACATTGAACAACTAATTGACTCAGAAGGTCCTATTACATTTTTTAGATACGATTGACTTTTTGAGAATCATTTGACGAAATCGCAAAACTTGACTTTATATAACACTAATCGTAAATTTCTTAACATCAACGCCAACGTTAGCCTGACACACGTTAGTCTTATCACTTTAAACCCCATAGACCCCAAAAGTTGAGAAATAGGAAGAAATTTTACGTTAAAAACAGACGAATTTTTTGCGTTTCCGAACTTTACTTTTCTAATGTACCAATTTTTCAAGTATTGACCCCAAAGCAAAAAAATTTGGTTCAAAGCAATCCATATGAATAGGATATACTACGAAAATAGTATAAGCAACATTTAACAACTCCTTGACTCCTGGCGTTACATCATATTTTTGAAAAACGAAACAACGTTAGAGAAACATTTGACGAAATCGCAAAACTTGACTTTATATATCACTAATCGAAAATTTCTTTACATCAAGGCCAACTTTAGCCTGACACACAATAGTCTTATCACTTTGAACTGCATAGACCCAATAGTTGAGAAATAAGAAGGCAATTTACATAAAAAACAGACAAACTTTTTGCGTTTCCGAACTTTACTTTTCTAATGTACCAATTTCTCAAGTATTGACCCCAAAGCAAAAAATTTTGGTTTATTGCAATCCACATGAATAGGAGATACTACGAAAATAGTATAAGCAACATTTAACAATTCCTGAACCCTTGGGGTTACATCATAATTTTGAAATACGAAACGACGTTAGAGGAACATCTGACAAAATTGCAAAACTTGACTTTATATAGCACTAATTTGAAACTTCTTTGCATCATAGCCAACGTTTGGCTGACACACTTTTCTTTTATCACATTGAATCACATAGACCCAATAGTCGAGAAACAAGAAGGCATTTAACATTAAAAACAGACAATTTTTTTGCGTTTCCGAACTTTACTTTCTAATGTACCAATTTCTCAAGTATTGACCCCAAAGCAAAAAAATATTGGTTTAATGCAATCCATAGGAAAAGGAGATACCACGAAAACATTATAGGCAACATTTTACAACTCCTTGACCCATAGGGTTAGATCATACTTTTTAATTAAGAGACGAATTTTGAGAAACATTGGACTCAATAGATATATTTATATATTAATAATTGAACTAAAAAATATATTTATATATTACTAATTGTGAAACTCTACATCATAGCTAACGTTAGCCTGACACACGCTTGTTTTATTGCATTGGCCCGCCTACACTCAATAGTCAAGAAACAAAAATCAATTTGACAAAAAAAAACAGACGAACTTTTTGCTTTTCCGAACTACATTTCTTTACATTTGTTCAGAACTTTACATTTCTTATTAATATTATTATTATTTTTTTTATTGGTTTAAGCACCACTTAAAATCTCAACAGTTCAGGAAAATTAAAACAAATAAGTTTTGAGTTTTCGCCTGAATAAAATTTCAGATGGTATCAGTTTCAAATCAAATGAGAGTTTATTCCACTCAACAGCGACAGCATGCGAGAACGAACGTCTTAAGTTTCACTTTTTGAAGTACTGACCTGATAGTAAAACTTTTCGGTTTATAACAATCCATATGGATAGGAGATACTACCAAAATATTATGGGTAACATAGAACACCTCCTTGACCCAGAGGCTCATTATAATTATACATAACGATTGACTTTTTGAGAAAAAATTGACGAAATTGCATAGATTGAGGTTATATACAACAAATGGAAGTTTTCCTCAAACTATAGCTAATTAGATAGAGTCTAACACAGCCTTCATGTACCACTTTCTGCAGCCTAGACAAAGTGGTGAAGAAATGAACCCTATTTTTACATAAAAAAACAGTCGAAATATTTGAATTTCAGACGAACACTTTTTTCGGAACCAAATTCTTTAGTATTGACTGCAAAAAAAATGTCTGTGGAATCAACAATTTCTTTAAAGCATACACAAACGTTAGCTCAACAAAAACTTGTTGCATCTCCTTAACAATCCTACACCCAATAGTTAAAGGAAAAGACAAGCTTTTAAGAATAATTGAATTTTTTGCGTTGATTGAGTTGTATTAGACTTTCAAAAAATGAGCATAAACTTGAAACAACACTAGAACCAAACAAATGAAAAATGCAATCATTACTTGAATATGAAGCTGATCAGACCTAATCATGCTCAAAAACATTAATTAAAGGCACCAAAAACAATTTCTCATCAATTTTTTTTTAAGTTGAAGTTTCTCGAAAATAGACTCTTGGCTAATTGTCTGAATGTCTTCCGTTTCAACGGTTTCGTAGAAACTGCATATTTCAGCACAGGATTCAGCAGGTCGGATTTCATATACAATTTTGAATGTCCGATGTGAAACAAAATCTTCTTTATTACGCGAGAAAAAAACTCGAATTTGACCGACCCCTCTGCGGCCGCCAAAATTAAACGACACAAAGGAGTTTTTGGCCGAACTGTGCAACTGAGAATCGAGATTGAAATATTCAAATTTCTGATTTGAATAGAAAGTTGCTTCAAGGTGTTGCAAGTCTGGTGGTGCCTCATGTAGAGGAACGCAGCGTTTTTTGAAAGTTTTGAGCTTTCTTAAACTAAAACAGAGGTCTTGAAGACGGTCTGCTCTTGGAACTTCTTGAAATGACAATTTGCTTCGGACATACCTTTCAATGAGAAGCTTCAGATGATTCACAGTCCCTGTGAACTTGCATTTCAAGAGATAGTTTGCGGACTCGAACATCATTGCAGATGTACACCACAGAGGACCAAAACAACCAACCTGCCATGCCAGATGATTTAAAGCGTGAATATTGGCAGAAAAAACTTTTTCAGTATATGCCTCAACGGTCAGCAAATGAAACCGTTTAATCAATTGGTCAGCTAAAACAGTATGCTCGTTCGAGAAGAGAAGCAGACGAGTTGCATAGCTCAAAAGATGAAATCTCTCGAACAAATTTTTGCAAATGTTTCCCCTCAGAACAACCGGTTCAATGTAGAGCAGCCACACCTTCAATTCGTTCGCTTTAAAATATTCTAATTAATCGATACTTCTTAGCGATCTTTTGAAATCACTTGTTAGTTCAATTGTTTCAGCAGCACTGTTTAGTTTTTCCAAGTTTGCTTTTTTCGTATAATTCTTAATAGAGAAAAGAAGAGACCGTGTTATGCCGAGCAAAACCTGATGCATGTAATCAATTGGAGCTGTTAAGGGAAGGTTATCAATTATATGCGAGACAGCAGATGGCCCTTTCACTCCTCTGAAGGTCTCTAGTCCTTCTCTTTGTATAAAATCTAAGTAATTTTCATGTCGTGCTTTTGTACGCAACTTGTGCCTCTGATTAGGATAGTAAAGCCCTCTACTGCCGTTACCAATTACCTCACTTTCAATCAGACAAATAGAAACAACCAAAATATGCGTTGTACTGCTGCATATTTAAAATCGCAGCCTTCGCAGGTAGGTCAGCTACGAGAAATTTTGTGTCAAGTTTTATTGTCCATAACACATCATTGAAATCCATTGAAATATTGTTTCTCTGACTTTGTCAAAAACTTTTTTCCAATTTGGTTTTCCTCGACCAAACCACAACTTGGCAAGCACAATGTTATTAAACTTACATCTCAGAATAGGGGGCAAGTTGAGTATACTAAACCAAAGTGGCCACAATGACCGGTTCTTGGAATTAACGATTCGCACACCGTCTGAATTCATTGCTAATGATATGTTCAAGACATTTTCTTCGCCGAACGTTGGGGGAATAACAACATCTTTCCGAAGGTCCCGTGTCGCACGGTACTCAGAAATTGCAGCGATGTTGTTTTTGACTACGTAGCGGAGATCAGGGAGAAAATCCAGAGTGGCGCACTCACCGAAACCGCAAAGTTCAATGCAATTCGAAGCCAAATTTAAATGCTTCAAATGGTTTCTCTTCAAAGACTTAAAGCCAGGAATTTTGTTTTTGGGAAATGCTGTTTTCATCAGCCTCAACCAGTCTGACGCCTGAGCATCAGACGTTCCATGACAAGAGATAATTTCATTAATGCAAATCAAAAAATTATGTTGTGTAAAATTGCAACTCTGCGTACTTTGAGAGACATGTCTGAAGTCAGATGACGAATCACTCGAACAATCATTGAGAGTGCTGACAGAAAAAGCTGGCAAAATGTAATCTTGCTCACGGTTTGGGGAGGATATCAGAATTTCGGTACAACGTTTATCATCATCTATACTGAAGTCAACAGTAGAAATCGAACTTTCTGAAGAATCGCATTCCGATGAAGTACTAGATTCATGAAAATTTCTCATCTCTGTTTTTGATTTGGGCGACGTTCTTCTCCATTTCGCCTTTAACACACGTCGGCGTTTAAAACGAAAAGAAACGGTGCGCAAAACAAGACGTGCTCTCGACTGTAGTGCTGATGGGACATCAGAACCCAGTTTTTGTGTGTGCAGAGAGTCGTGCTTAGAAAGTCAGTCTTGGTTCCCATCGCCAAAGAAATTGGGACCATAAAAAACCGTAATTTCGTCGTTCTTAGAAATGTTTTTCAATACCTCCAACTGAATGCATCGTCGCGAGTTTACTTCCTTCAAGGTGTATCTACAGTTTGGATTACAAGAATGATTTGCAAACCTAGTAGTGCCCAACATAACTCGGTCAAAACTACAAGATTCAGTTTTTCTAAAAATGAAAATATCTTTGAAGCTGGATAAAGCCTCTTTCGGAATTTTCTCGACGTAACAAAGGACTGAAGAGAGCACCTTAACAGGATGAGCCCTTTTTGGTGAAATTATCTCGTCGCCAACGTAAAAAAGACCATAACCACCAAATGTATCTTTTTTGAACTCGAAGCCGTTTTCACGAGCTGCTGTGTAAGAAGCCCTCAACAAACGATCAAACTCCTTCAGACCAGAATCAGTTGCAAGCGCTGCCTGATATTCGTCAGGTTTTAGCATTTCAACCAACGACTCAATTGGAAACCCATCAATTTCTAGTAACTCTTTTGTTACATGCGCATCAGCTTGAGCAAGACTAAAGCAATTTAACATATCTGAAAAATCAAATTGAAGCAGACGGAGAACAAAAACAATATACTTCAGTTTATGACACAGAGAAAATTTGAACGAATCTGAAAAGAGGAGCAGCCAAAAATGAAAAAACCTAAAATATTGAAAAAGCACCCACTGATAATATTACCAGATTTATTGGTTTAAGCCTAAAAGTTTATAACCAAAACAGTCGAGTGTCAAGATAAATTCAGAGCTAACAAAACACTCACGAATGAAACGCTTAACAAAACTATTGTCACGAACAGTACAACATCAACGGTCAGTTACATTTTCTTTATTATATCTGTATTTCATATCTAGCCCCATTTGGTTGGCCGCATGACGAGCATCTCCATAAGCTGTTTCCGGAAACTTTGGATACTTGCGACGTACTACGAGTTCAAAAGGTTCTCTTTCAGCCTCTGGCACTTGTGTTCTCGTATCTTTTCTGCGCCTTTGTGCTTCAATTATTAAATTCTGTAACTTGCGTTCCTCGTTTTTGCCGTACATTACTGCTCCAAGATTTCGGCCAAATTTAGAAGCACTAGCACCAGCGAGAATTTGCATCAGATTTATACCTTTGAAAACTACTGGAGGGTAACTAGTAGAGTTGTCGGCTGTTGGCAATTCACCGGTTAAACTATAGAAAACCAAAGCAAAAAATTCTTCGTTATCCGCTCTTTCCTCGACTCTCATTCGTTTTAAACACGCCTTGTGCTCATTAACCATTCCAGTCAACTTTTCCTTGAAGATTTGAAAACTGTTACTCTGCTTTGCTGCTTGTAGCCCAACAGAATCATCTGAACGATTGGGAACTAGCGTGCTATCAAGTTCATTAACCTCATCATCAGAAGTCTCAACTTCACCGTCAGATTGTGATTCACTGTCAGAGGCCCAGTTGACAATTCTTTTTGCAGACTTCTTCGCAGTTACGCTAATTTCCTCATCAGAAGATGAACTTGAGTCAATTTCAGACATTTCTTACATGAAAAAAATACGATATAACATCACGACATAATTTCTTTCATCGTCAAAAGCTGTTAAACGTTTAGCTGAACATGAAATAAACAATTTTGAAAATGAACTCAAAGAGGAAGAAGCCTAATTATTTCAGAACAACAAGAAAAACAACTAAAAGGCATGGAAGAGAAATTGAACGAGAAAATGTAAATTCCGATTAACCAAAATTTTATCGAGATCCACAAAAATGAGAATTTAACAGATCACAAGAAAATCAAAAGAAACAAAAATCCAAACAGTCCGAATAAAAGATACCATGATGATATTAGAGTAATAATTTACGCGAAGAGGGAAGACGTCAACAAGACACTCATGATTTTTAAATTTACAACATTTTTTCAACGCCTGGTCTCAACTTTAAAACAGATCGAACACTGCATGAGTTATCTTTTGTTGTTATTATTGAATCATCAAAGAGCATGTTTTGCCTTCATTTCAATACCATACTGATTCGCACCAGATATCGCCCGACTGATGGCTTCTTCAGCATTTTTGCTATAATTCCTCTCAACACACAGCTGAAAAATTTCTTCCAGCTTCTTGTCGCACGCTACCCGAGAATTTCTGCGATTGACTTTCCATCCCATACGCTCTTTCATCAGTTTCCAAGAGTCCTCCTTGCCAAAAATTTCAGGAGCAATAGTTCGCCCAAAAACAGATGGTCCTTCATCTGTAGGCTTGAACTGCATCAGATCAATTCCATTAAACATTAAAGGTTCGTGTTCTACTCTATGGGGTTTAATCGCCTGTTTGACGCTACTAAGACTCTCTGATTTTTCTCCGTTTCGCATTATATCCAGAAGTTTTCGCCTGAAGGCAGAGAACTCCTTCATTACCTTTTTCATATGACTCTCTTGAGCACCCATAACCTCATTTAATTTGCTGTTAACAAAGTCCATTACATCGTCCATCGAGTACTGTCGTTCAGCAACAGCAGATTTTACGTTACTTGGTGTAGAACAACTAGTCTTTGCTAGGTCCACATGAGGACTCTCATGGTCATTTTCAACAGCCTCAAGATCCTCACTGAAGTGAATTTTTCGCTTCGCTGCACTTTCGTTTGGCTCAGCCGATCGCTTCTTGGCTTTTCTCTTCGGACCGACATTTTCCTTTTCAACAGAAGCAACTGACTCCTGGGAGAATGTAATTTTCTCGCGGGTGTCATCGGGTATCGCTGTTTCGCTGAAAAAATTAAAGCACAAAATTGGTTGATCGCTTAAGCTTATGAAAATTTTAACAGTTCACCAACATATCACAATCGGCTTATTGCTTAACTTTATGAATTTGAAACTTTCCTGTTCACTGACATATCAAGTTATTAAGAATTAAAATGGTTAAACTATATAATAAAAACCTCAGTTAACGAAATCTTTTTGACGAGAGGTACCGTACAGTAAAAAAGATTGAACTAACGCAATTGGGCTGATGTCTGATAAGCTCTTGTCTGCAACTTTTGCCGCCAGCTTTAAGGAAACACTATCAGCATCTTTTGCGGGAACAATTTGCACAAAAGCCGCTCTAAATCGCCCGTAGTCCGATGTCTTGAAGTTTAATCCGGCCAGTTAGCGTCATTGTACGTTAAAACAATTGCGTTAACGTCATACTTTTTGTAAAATATCCAGTTCAGGCCTCTGGCTCTCTTCTCATCAGCGTGTGTATCACAGTATAAGCTTTTTATAGGCATACAGCCTCTTGTTGAGCGCGGTCCTTCAATAATCAAATTTTCTGATGACATTTTCATCTATCTAAAAATTGATGAAAGTGGATTAGATCTTGTTAACAACAAGTTAGGATCAGTGAAACCATTTACAAGCAAAACAATCAAACCGTTGAATCAAACCAAAACAAATTCTTTCAAAGCTTCTAAGTGCGTTATGATAACTAAAATCACTCCATCAATACGCTAAAAAAATTTGATTCGCTAAAGCTGACACAGCCAGCCCTTTTGTCAGATTATTTTAAATCCTATCAGCCACATATTGGCTTTAACTTAACAGCTGTAACTTAACTGATTTAAGTTAACACATCAGCTGTCTCCAAACAAATTACAGCAGCCGCTCGTCGAATGTTTGATAAACTTAAGCCTAAGAACCACACTAAGTTTATTTTAAATGATGAAGCTGCCACACATCAGCGGCCTCGCAAGAATTTTGTCAATAACACATCAGCTGACTCAACAAATTTATACAGCCACACGTCGGCTCTTTGATAAACTTAAGCCTAACAGACGCGCAAAGTTTTATCTTAAATGCTGATGCAGCCGCACATCAGCTGCTTCTTAAGAACTATGTCAACCACACATCAGTTGACTCAGAACAATTTCATACAGCCACACGTCGGCTGTTTGATAAACGTAAGCCTATTAGCCAAACAAAGTGTATTTTAATTGAAGCAGCCACACATCAGCTGCCACTTAAGAATTGTCAACCACACATCAGTTGACTAAGAACAAATTCAAACAACCACACGTCGGCTGTTTGATAAGCATAAGCCTAACAGCCACACATAGGAGTATCTTAAATGCTGAAGCAGCCACACATCAGCTGCTTCTTAAGAATTATGTCAACCACACATCGGTTGACTCAGAACAATTTTATACAACCACACGTCGGCTGTTTGATAAACTTAAGCCTAACAGCCACACAAAGTGTATTTTAATTGAGGCAGCCACATATCAGCTGCCTCCTGAAAATTGTCAACCACACATCAGTTGACTAAGAACATTCAAACAACCACACGTCGGCTGTTTGAAAAGCATAAGCCTAACAGCCACACAAAGGAGTATCTTAAATGCTTAAGCAGCCACACATCAGCGGCCTCGCAAGAATTTTGTCAATAACACATCAGTTGACTCAACAAATTTATACAGCCACACGTCGGCTCTTTGATAAACTTAAGCCTAACAGACACGCAAATTTTTGTCTTAAATGCTGATGCAGCCGCACATCAGCTGCTTCTTAAAAACTATGTCAACCACACATCAGTTGACTCAGAACAATTTCATACAGCCACACGTCGGCTGTTTGATAAACGTAAGCCTAACAGCCATACAAAGTGTATTTTAATTGAAGCAGCCACACATCAGCTGCCTCTTAAGAATTGTCAACCACACATCAGTTGACTAAGAACAAGTTCAAACAACCACACGTCGGCTGTTTGATAAGCATAAGCCTAACAGCCACACATAGGAGGTTCTTAAATGCCGAAGCAGCCACACATCAGCTGCTTCTTAAGAATTATGTCAACCACACATCGGTTGACTCAGAACAATTTTATACAGCCACACGTCGGCTGTTTGATAAACTTAAGCCTAACAGCCACACAAAGTGTATTTTAATTGAGGCAGCCACACATCAGCTGCCTCTTGAAAACTGTCAACCACACATCAGTTGACTAAGAACATTCAAACAACCACACGTCGGCTGTTTGATAAGCATAAGCCTAACAGCCACAAAAAGGAGTATCTTAAATGCTTAAGCAGCCACACATCAGCTGCTTCTTAAGAATTATGTCAACCACACATCAGTTGACTCAGAACAATTTTACACAGCCACACGTCGGCTGTTTGATAAACTTAAGCCTAGCAGCCACACAAATTATTTTAAATGAAGCTGCCACACATCAGTTGCCTCTTAAAAAATGTCAATCACACATCAGTTGACTAAGAACATTCAAACAACCACACGTCGGCTGTTTGATAAGTATAAGCCTAACAGCCACACAAAGGAGTATCTTAAATGCTTAAGCAGCCACACATCAGCTGCTTCTTAAGAATTATGTCAACCACATATCAGTTGACTCACAACAATTTTATACAGCCACACGTTGACTGTTTGATAAACTTAAGCCTAACAACCACACGAAGGGTACTTTAAAATAGCACGAGGGATTGAAAAACGACCGGTCCAAAGATTTATTTGACAAACAACAAGCGGCAACAATATTCAAAGAACAAAGCTCACAGAATTAAAAGTCACCGAATAAGGACAAACACTTCTCGACAATTTTTTGTCAGAACACAGTACAAAGTTCTTTATAATTATCAGGAAGAAGATGCACGCCATCATCTGCCATCTTAAAAGTGAATCCATCAAATTCAATATGCCGTTTCTTGAATCTTTTCACTAGTCGGTGGTTAGCATGATCGGTCCCAACTGGATTAGCCATTCTGGGTATAATGTCACAGCTAATGAGCACAGATCCTTTTTCTTTACAGAAATCGTCCATTTGTTTCATATTTTGACATAGACCTTTCAGTGATGATGGAGCATTTTCGTGAAGCCGACCAGTGATATCATTTCCGCCCAAAAAACGATGATGAAGTCATTTTCAACCAATGCATTGGTGTACAATTGCCAATTGAGGGCCTTTTCTCCTCCTTTACCATATAGATTGAAGTCCCCATCGATAAACTCGCCCATTTTGACAAGTTGGGAGTCACCGATTATGCCAATTTGAAACGGAAGGCACGAATTTATCATTGTACTATCTTAAATAGGAATGCAAGAACTATTTCGTAGACTATAATAAACCCCATTATGGTATAATTGAAACGGACAAAGAAAAGGGACACAGTCCCCGCGCCCGACGACACCGAGGGGCCAAATCCCTACTACTACGACTACTACTACTACTACTACTACTACTACTACTACTACTACTACGACTACTACTACTACTACTACTACTACTACTACTACCACTACTACCACTACTACTACTACTACTACTACTACTACTACTACTACTACTACTACTGCTACTACTACTACTACTACTACTACTACTACTACTACTACTACTACTACTACTACTACTACTACTACTACTACTACTACTACTACTACTACTACTACTACTACTACTACTACTACTACTAATACTACTACTACTACTACTACTACTACTACTACTACTACTGCTACTACTACTACTACTACTACTACTACTACTACTACTACTACTACTACTAATACTACTACTACTACTACTACTACTACTACTACTACTACTACTACTACTACTACTACTACTACTACTACTACTACTACTACTGTTTCAACACTTTAATTCCAAATATGAAATAAAGGCACGGTTGGCAACAAATACAAACAAAACAAGAAGAGTTATTTGTTTGGTTATTCTGTGAAGTGCTGTACGACGAAATTGTTGAAGGCATTCTTTGACCCGGTTGCTGCTTTCTCCTGCAATCTGGTGAACGATACTTTGTTTCGTACACAGTCTCCTTCGATTTGACTCATCCACGTTTTCCGTTGCCCCCCAGGAGCGCGTCTAGCATGGACGTATTGATCGGGCGGGTCCCAATCGAAGGCACTGCGGGCTAATCTTCCTGGTTCCATTCTCTGGATGTGTCCGTACCATTTTATCCGTTTGAGCATGATCATCGTGGATAGTTGGGGCATTCGTGATCTTGACATAATTTCTTCGTTCGTTGCTTTCTCCAGATATGACACACGTAGAATTCTCCGAAGAAAACCACAGTAGAAACTCTCAAGTTTTCTCTCCATTAATTTCGAAAGAGTCCAAGTCTCTGAGCTGTACAGCACGGCTGATAAAACGAGTGCTTTGTACAAATTGCACTTGAGGTGCACGCTGAGCTGCTTGCTCTTCCAGAGATTTTGGAAGTTAGGAAACCGTTGTCTACCTTCTGCAAGATGTCTACCTTCTACTACTTCCGCAAAAAGTGATAAATATCATAAGAAACAGCTATGATGGATTCAAATGTCGAGTCAAAGCCGAAGGTGAGAAAGGACGCTTATTTGATGTCAGAACGGGCGTTAGGCAGGGTGATGTGTGGTCCCCAATCCTATTCGGCCTTGTCATCAACTACATTTTGGCTAACTCGGTGCATGGAGGAATAGACATTGGGAGATTGGTGGCTGACTTAGATTTTGCTGATGATGTTGCTCTCGTGGGGGTCTCAGACAGTGAGGTGCAAGAAAACCTACATCGAATCGAGGCCCTTGCGGAAGCCGCTGGTCTGAAGATTAATGTGGCCAAAACTACTACTACTACTACTACTACTACTACTACTACTACTACTACTACTACTACTACTACTACTACTACTACTACTACTACTACTACTACTACTACTACTACTACTACTACTACTACTACTACTACTACTACTACTACTACTGTTTCAACACTTTAATTCCAAATATGAAATAAAGGCACGGTTGGCAACAAATACAAATACAAATACAAATACAAACAAAACAAGAAGAGTTATTTGTTTGGTTATTCTGTGAAGTGCTGTACGACGAAATTGTTGAAGGCATTCTTTGACCCGGTTGCTGCTTTCTCCTGCAATCTGGTGAACGATACTTTGTTTCGTACACAGTCTCCTTCGATTTGACTCATCCACGTTTTCCGTTGCCCCCCAGGAGCGCGTCTGGCATGGGCGTATTGATCGGGCGGGTCCCAATCGAAGGCACTGCGGGCTAATCTTCCTGGTTCCATTCTCTGGATGTGTCCGTACCATTTTATCCGTTTGAGCATGATCATCGTGGATAGTTGGGGCATTCGTGATCTTGACTTAATTTCATCGTTCGTTGCTTTCTCCAGATATGACACACGTAGAATTCTCCGAAGACAACCACAGTGGAAACTCTCAAGTTTTCTCTCCATTAATTTCGAAAGAGTCCAAGTCTCTGAGCTGTACAGCACGGCTGATAAAACGAGTGCTTTGTACAAATTGCACTTGAGGTGCACGCTGAGCTGCTTGCTCTTCCAGAGATTTTGGAAGTTAGCAAACCGTTGTCTACCTTCTGCAAGTTTGCAATTGACTTCCTGGAGGTACTACTACTACTACTACTACTACTACTACTACTACTACTACTACTACTACTACTACTACTACTACTACTACTACTACTACTACTACTACTACTACTACTACTACTACTACTACTACTACTACTACTACTACTACTACTGTTTCAACACTTTAATTCCAAATATGAAATAAAGGCACGGTTGGCAACAAATACAAATACAAATACAAATACAAACAAAACAAGAAGAGTTATTTGTTTGGTTATTCTGTGAAGTGCTGTACGACGAAATTGTTGAAGGCATTCTTTGACCCGGTTGCTGCTTTCTCCCAATCGAAGGCACTGCGGGCTAATCTTCCTGGTTCCATTCTCTGGATGTGACCGTGCCATTTTATCCGTTTGAGCATGATCATCGTGGATAGTTGGGGCATTCGCGATCTTGACATAATTTCATCGTTCGTTGCTTTCTCCAGATATGACACACGTAGAATTCTCCGAAGACAACCACAGTGGAAACTCTCAAGTTTTCTCTCCATTAATTTCGAAAGAGTCCAAGTCTCTGAGCTGTACAGCACGGCTGATAAAACGAGTGCTTTGTACAAATTGCACTTGAGGTGCACGCTGAGCTGCTTGCTCTTCCAGAGATTTTGGAAGTTAGCAAACCGTTGTCTACCTTCTGCAAGTTTGCAATTGACTTCCTGGAGGTCTCCATGCTTGAGGCTGACATATGATCCGAGATACTTGAACGCTTCTATGTTTTCAAACTCGTTTCCGATAACATCTTGTACTTTGCAGGAAAACACGCGTGTGGCAGCTGCTTTAGGTTTGCCACAGTATCTCGATTGGTGAACTTTTCGGCCATTGACTGTTTTGAACTTCCTTTCACACTTGTCACAGGTGAGGCTCGCCTCTAGTTGCTCGAACTTTGACTTGTCGACGACATTCTTTGACAAACCGGCTTTGCAGAATCTTGTTTGGTGCACTTTGCGTCCGGTAACTGTACTGAATTGCCGCTGACAGTTCTGACATCTTAAAGACTCTTGATCAGCCACCGCTGACCCACTCTCATTTTCTAGCGACTCTAAATCCGCTACTGCAGATTGTTGTTGTGAAGCTACCAACGCTGGCTTAGCCTCCGCTAAGCTTTTCAATCTGAGCTTCCGGCCATCTTGTGTTTCGAACCAGCCCGCTTTCTTTTTCGTTCCCAGCAGCACCTCCGTGCCGATGGTTAGTCGTGACTGGCTAGATGTCTCTGCCAGGAGTCCTAGTTTGCCCTTATGTGTTCCAGTGAGTATCTCCACGTTCTGTTGGATACTAGGCACTGCAACAACATTTGGGCTGTCGCATTTTACGCCCATATTCTTTGTTTTGGCCACATTAATCTTCAGACCAGCGGCTTCCGCTAGGGCCTCGATTCGATGTAGGTTTTCCTGCACCTCACTGTCTGAGACCCCCACGAGGGCAACATCATCAGCAAAATCTAAGTCAGCCACCAATCTCCCAATGTCTAATCCTCCATGCACCGAGTTAGCTAAAATGTAGTTGATGACAAGGCCGAATAGGATTGGGGACCACACATCACCCTGCCTAACGCCTGTTCTGACATCAAATAAGCGTCCCTTCTCACCTTCGGCTTTGACTCGACATTTGAATCCATCATAGCTGTTTCTTATGATGTTTATCACTTTTTGCGGCAGACCATAGTGTTTCATTATCTGGTACATCTGCTCACGATCGACAGAATCGAATGCCGCTCGAAAGTCTATGAAACAAAAGCTAATATCCAATTGAAACGCCATTGATTTCTCTATTATTTGACGCAGGGCAAAGAGTTGATCGGCGCATCCTCTGCTTTTTCTGAAGCCGCACTGCTACTACTACTACTACTACTACTACTACTACTACTACTACTACTACTACTACTACTACTACTACTACTACTACTACTACTACTACTACTACTACTACTACTACTACTACTACTACTACTACTACTACTACTACTACTACTACTACTACTACTACTACTACTACTACTACTACTACTACTACTACTACTACTACTACTACTACTACTACTACTACTACTGTTTCAACACTTTAATTCCAAATATGAAATAAAGGCACGGTTGGCAACAAATACAAACAAAACAAGAAGAGTTATTTGTTTGGTTATTCTGTGAAGTGCTGTACGACGAAATTGTTGAAGGCATTCTTTGACCCGGTTGCTGCTTTCTCCTGCAATCTGGTGAACGATACTTTGTTTCGTACACAGTCTCCTTCGATTTGACTCATCCACGTTTTCCGTTGCCCCCCAGGAGCGCGTCTAGCATGGACGTATTGATCGGGCGGGTCCCAATCGAAGGCACTGCGGGCTAATCTTCCTGGTTCCATTCTCTGGATGTGTCCGTACCATTTTATCCGTTTGAGCATGATCATCGTGGATAGTTGGGGCATTCGTGATCTTGACATAATTTCTTCGTTCGTTGCTTTCTCCAGATATGACACACGTAGAATTCTCCGAAGACAACCACAGTGGAAACTCTCAAGTTTTCTCTCCATTAATTTCGAAAGAGTCCAAGTCTCTGAGCTGTACAGCACGGCTGATAAAACGAGTGCTTTGTACAAATTGCACTTGAGGTGCACGCTGAGCTGCTTGCTCTTCCAGAGATTTTGGAGTTTAGCAAACCGTTGTCTACCTTCTGCAAGTTTGCAATTGGCTTCCTGCAGGTCTCCATGCTTGAGGCTGACATATGATCCGAGATACTTGAACGCTTCTATGTTTTCAAACTCGTTTCCGAGAACATCTTGTACTTTGCAGGAAAACACGCGTGTGGCAACTGCTTTAGGTTTGCCACAGTATCTCGATTGGTGAACTTTTCGGCCATTGACTGTTTTGAACTTTCTTTCACACTTGTCACAGGTAAGGCTCGCCTCTAGTTGCTCGAACTTTGACTTGTCGACGACATTCTTTGACAAACCGGCTTTGCAGAATCTTGTTTGGTGCACTTTGCGTCCGGTAACTGTACTGAATTGCCGCTGACAATTCTGACATCTTAAAGACTCTTGGTCAGCCACCACTGACCGACTCTCATTTTCTAGCGACTCTGAATCTGCTACCGCAGATTGTTGTTGTGAAGCTACCAACGCTGGCTTAGCCACCGCTAAGCTTTTCAATCTTAGCTTCCGGCCATCTTGTGTTTCGAACCAGCCCGCTTTCTTTTTCGTTCCCAGCAGCACCTCCGTGCTGATGGTTAGTCGTGACTGGCTAGATGTCTCTGACAGGAGTCCTAGTTTGCCTTTATGTGTTCCAGTGAGTATCTCCACGTTCTGTTGGATACTAGGCACTGCAACAACATTTGGGCTGTCGCATTTTACGCCCATATTCTTTGTTTTGGCCACATTAATCTTCAGACCAGCGGCTTCCGCAAGGGCCTCGATTCGATGTAGGTTTTCTTGCACCTCACTGTCTGAGACCCCCACGAGAGCAACATCATCAGCAAAATCTAAGTCAGCCACCAATCTCCCAATGTCTAATCCTCCATGCACCGAGTTAGCCAAAATGTAGTTGATGACAAGGCCGAATAGGATTGGGGACCACACATCACCCTGCCTAACGCCCGTTCTGACATCAAATAAGCGTCCTTTCTCACCTTCGGCTTTGACTCGACATTTGAATCCATCATGGCTGTTTCTTACGATGTTTATCACTTTTTGCGGAAGACCATAGTGTTTCATTATCTGGTACATCTGCTCACGATCGACAGAATCGAATGCCGCTCGAAAGTCTATGAAACAAAAGCTAATATCCAATTGAAACGCCATTGATTTCTCTATTATGTGACGCAGGGCAAAGAGTTGATCGGCGCATCCTCTGCTTTTTCTGAAACCGCACTGCTCTTCCCTTAAGACGCGATCCACTGAATCTTTGCATCGATTGAGAATAACGGAAGCGAACACTTTGCCTGGTACTGACAATAGAGAGATCCCTCGGTGGTTCGAACACTCTGACCTCTTTCCTTTACTCTTGTATAATGGGACATCCTTCCAGTCATCGGGCAGAACTTCCGTCGACCAACACTTATCTATGATGTCCCAGAGCCACTCGACAATACCCTTGTGTGCTTTCAACATCTCACAGGAAATGTTATCGGGTCCACTTGCCTTGCCATTCTTCAACCTGCGGACAGCTTCAAGCACTTCTTCAAATCGAATTGGGCTCAGGTCAATCGACAAGCTTTCAGCTGCTTCTTCGAGATCCAATCTCGTACTGCAACTGGATGTTGAGGGATTCAGGAGTTGACTAAAATGATCCGTCCAGCGTTCAAGTCGTTCCTCTTTCGTCCGTAAGTTGACGCCAGTGCTTGAAACTAATTTGGTCAACTGGGGACTCCAGTTTCGGCAAATCTGCTGTGATGCCCCAAAAACCTCCTTCAAGTTGCCTCTGTCCGCAAAGCTCTGCACTTCTTGGCCTTTGCGTTCAAGCCATGCCCGTTTGTCTGCACGTAGAGCTTTTCTGACTTCCTTACAGCAGTTTGTGAACTCTAACAACGCCACCGCGCTGCTGTGTTTCTTCAACTTTAGATCAGCTCGTTTCCGGATAAGCTCCAGAGAATCTGGAGAAATCCAAGGTTTGTTCACTCGCTTGTCCGGAAGGAGGCATTTCACTGCTGCTTGGTTCAGGGCTTTTCGAAAATTGTCCCAAGACTGCTCTGTATTCTCGAAATCGCCGCTCTTATCCAGATGTAACTTGACCTCCTGCGTGAATAAGTCACGCGTTGTTTCATCTTGCAGCTTTGCAGAACTGATTCTGGGCGTGAAGCATGACTTTTTAGACAAAAGTTTCATAGATACTTCCGCAATGACCAGTTCGTGATCGGTAATTGTGGTTTTCCCTCTTCTGGACCTCACATTGGTCAGACATCCTCTGTATCTCTCTGCAAACAGAATGTGATCCAGCATCTTTTTTCGACAACTCGGATCGGGAGGGTTGAAGGTGTACCGATGCACTTGTCGATGCTGGAACCATGTACCACCTACGAGCAATTTGTGTGAAGTGCAAAATGATTACAACTTTTCAGAGTTCTCATTTTCTTCACCCATTCCAAACGGGCCTCTGCAGCTCATGGTGTCATTCAACTGGTGTCCAGGCTCTGCATTGAGGTCACCGATGACACAAATACGCTCCCTATGTTTGAAACTGGAAACTAGGTCTGAAAGTTGACTCCAAAACAAATCCTTCTCTTGGAGACTAGCTTCATTCGTAGGTGCGTAGCAGACAACAACAGCTAGATTGGCTCTCCTCTGAGCCGCGAACTTGACGTAGCAAATACGTTCACTTAGAGCCACTTGTTCTACGATGCTGTTTATCAATGACTTCTTTACAGCAACGCCCACTCCTCCTTGTCTCGACTTTACACCAGACAACCACGAGTCAGACAGGTAGAGCTTGTGGTCTCCGAGATCAATTTCTTGCTCCTGCAATCTCGTCTCCTTCACTCCCAGAATATCCAAGTTGTATTGCGCCAGATCCATTTTCAAAGCCTCTAGAGATCCGGCTTGGGTCAGTGTTCTGACGTTTAAAGTTGCAATTCTGAGTTGGTTCCTCGGGAGATTCTTAGCACCCCTTACCCGGGACTCGGGGCCATGGTTGATTGTACTCATTGCTTTGGTGTTTGAAGGCTGAGATACGACTAGTTGCGCCACAAACTAGAAGACCAAAGCCTCGTTAGCTCGACCATGTGAGCGGAGAGCCGCAGCACATGACCTACCCCCAGGGGACACCACGTGGAGGTGAGGTTGGATTTTGTCCCCCACTACTACTACTACTGTTTGAACACTTAAATTCCATAAAGAAATAAAGGAACAATGACAATAAGTACAAACAAGTTAATAGAATGCATATAAGTTTGAGCTTATCTGGTTTTTCAGGCTTTCCAGTGAACCTGATTGAGCCAGTGTCCTGACATTGAGGGTTCCAATTCTGAGATTATTCCACGGGAGATTCTTCGCACCCCTTACCCGGGACACGGGGCCATTTGTGTTTGAACTCATTTCATTGGGTTTTAAGGCTAATATACAACTAGTCGCGCCACCAACTAGAGGACCCTTGCCTCGTTAGCTCGGTGGTACTATTCATCTGCCCTGCGGGCAGCTGCTGCACCACTTACCCCAGGGGACACCGCGGGGAGGGGAGGTTGGATTTTGCCCCCCTCCCCGCGGATTTTGCCCTCCACTACTACTACTACTACTACTACTACTACTACTACTACTACTACTACTACTACTACTACTACTACTACTACTACTACTACTACTACTACTACTACTGTTTCAACACTTTAATTCCAAATATGAAATAAAGGCACGGTTGGCAACAAATACAAATACAAATACAAATACAAACAAAACAAGAAGAGTTATTTGTTTGGTTATTCTGTGAAGTGCTGTACGACGAAATTGTTTAAGGCATTCTTTGACCCGGTTGCTGCTTTCTCCTGCAATCTGGTGAACGATACTTTGTTTCGTACACCTTCGATTTGACTCATCCACGTTTTCCGTTGCCCCCAGGAGCGCGTCTAGCATGGACGTATTGATCGGGCGGGTCCCAATCGAAGGCACTGCGGGCTAATCTTCCTGGTTCCATTCTCTGGATGTGTCCGTACCATTTTATCCGTTTGAGCATGATCATCGTGGATAGTTGGGGCATTCGTGATCTTGACATAATTTCTTCGTTCGTTGCTTTCTCCAGATATGACACACGTAGAATTCTCCGAAGACAACCACAGTGGAAACTCTCAAGTTTTCTCTCCATTAATTTCGAAAGAGTCCAAGTCTCTGAGCTGTACAGCACGGCTGATAAAACGAGTGCTTTGTACAAATTGCACTTGAGGTGCACGCTGAGCTGCTTGCTCTTCCAGAGATTTTGGAAGTTAGCAAACCGTTGTCTACCTTCTGCAAGTTTGCAATTGGCTTCCTGCAGGTCTCCATGCTTGAGGCTGACATATGATCCGAGATACTTGAACGCTTCTATGTTTTCAAACTCGTTTCCGATAACATCTTGTACTTTGCAGGAAAACACGCGTGTGGCAGCTGCTTTAGGTTTGCCACAGTATCTCGATTGGTGAACTTTTCGGCCATTGACTGTTTTGAACTTCCTTTCACACTTGTCACAGGTGAGGCTCGCCTCTAGTTGCTCGAACTTTGACTTGTCGACGACATTCTTTGACAAACCGGCTTTGCAGAATCTTGTTTGGTGCACTTTGCGTCCGGTAACTGTACTGAATTGCCGCTGACAGTTCTGACATCTTAAAGACTCTTGATCAGCCACCGCTGACCCACTCTCATTTTCTAGCGACTCTAAATCCGCTACTGCAGATTGTTGTTGTGAAGCTACCAACGCTGGCTTAGCCTCCGCTAAGCTTTTCAATCTGAGCTTCCGGCCATCTTGTGTTTCGAACCAGCCCGCTTTCTTTTTCGTTCCCAGCAGCACCTCCGTGCCGATGGTTAGTCGTGACTGGCTAGATGTCTCTGCCAGGAGTCCTAGTTTGCCTTTATGTGTTCCAGTGAGTATCTCCACGTTCTGTTGGATACTAGGCACTGCAACAACATTTGGGCTGTCGCATTTTACGCCCATATTCTTTGTTTTGGCCACATTAATCTTCAGACCAGCGGCTTCCGCTAGGGCCTCGATTCGATGTAGGTTTTCTTGCACCTCACTGTCTGAGACCCCCACGAGAGCAACATCATCAGCAAAATCTAAGTCAGCCACCAATCTCCCAATGTCTAATCCTCCATGCACCGAGTTAGCTAAAATGTAGTTGATGACAAGGCCGAATAGGATTGGGGACCACACATCACCCTGCCTAACGCCTGTTCTGACATCAAATAAGCGTCCCTTCTCACCTTCGGCTTTGACTCGACATTTGAATCCATCATAGCTGTTTCTTATGATGTTTATCACTTTTTGCGGCAGACCATAGTGTTTCATTATCTGGTACATCTGCTCACGATCGACAGAATCGAATGCCGCTCGAAAGTCTATGAAACAAAAGCTAATATCCAATTGAAACGCCATTGATTTTTCTATTATTTGACGCAGGGCAAAGAGTTGATCGGCGCATCCTCTGCTTTTTCTGAAGCCGCACTGCTCTTCCCTTAAGACGCGATCCACTGAATCTTTGCATCGATTGAGAGTAACGGAAGCGAACACTTTGCCTGGTACTGACAATAGAGAGATCCCTCGGTGGTTCGAACACTCTGACCTCTTTCCTTTACTCTTGTATAATGGGACAATTTCTGCTACCTTCCAGTCATCGGGCAGAACTTCCGTCGACCAACATTTATCTATGATGTCCCAGAGCCACTCGACAATACCCTTGTGTGCTTTCAACATCTCACAGGAAATGTTATCGGGTCCACTTGCCTTGCCATTCTTCAACCTGCGGACAGCTTCAAGCACTTCTTCAAATCGAATTGGGCTCAGGTCAATCGGCAAGCTTTCAGCTGCTTCTTCGGGATCCAATCTCGTACTGCAACTGAATGTTGAGGGATTCAGGAGTTGACTAAAATGTTCCGTCCAGCGTTCAAGTCGTTCCTCTTTCGTCCGTAAGTTGACGCCAGTGCTTGAAACTAATTTGGTCAACTGGGGCCTCCAGTTTCGGCAAATCTGCTGTGATGCCCCAAAAACCTCCTTTAAGTTGCCTCTGTCCGCGAAGCTCTGCACTTCTTGGCCTTTGCGTTCAAGCCATGCCCGTTTGTCTGCACGTAGAGCTTTTCTGACTTCCTTACAGCAGTTTGTGAACTCTAACAGCGCCTCCGCGCTGCTGTGTTTCTTTAACTGTAGATCGGCTCGTTTCCGGATAAGTTCCAGAGAATCTGGAGAAATCCAAGGTTTGTTCACTCGCTTGTCCGGAAGGAGGCATTTCACTGCTGCTTGGTTCAGGGCTTTTCGAAAATTGTCCCAAGACTGCTCTGTATTCTCGAAATCGCCGCTCTTATCAAGATGTAACTTGACCTCCTGCGTGAATAAGTCACGCGTTGTTTCATCTTGCAGCTTTGCAGAACTGATTCTGGGCGTGAAGCATGACTTTTTAGACAAAAGTTTCATAGATACTTCCGCAATGACCAGTTCGTGATCGGTAATTGTGGTTTTCCCTCTTCTGGACCTCACATTGGTCAGACATCCTCTGTATCTCTCTGCAAACAGAATGTGATCCAGCATCTTTTTTCGACAACTCGGATCGGGAGGGTTGAAGGTGTACCGATGCACTTGTCGATGCTGGAACCATGTACCACCTACGAGCAATTTGTGTGAAGTGCAAAATGATAACAACTTTTCAGAGTTCTCATTTTCTTCACCCATTCCAAACGGGCCTCTGCAGCTCATGGTGTCATTCAACTGGTGTCCAGGCTCTGCATTGAGGTCACCGATGACACAAATACGCTCCCTATGTTTGAAACTGGAAACTAGGTCTGAAAGTTGACTCCAAAACAAATCCTTCTCTTGGAGACTAGCTTCATTCGTAGGTGCGTAGCAGACAACAACAGCTAGATTGGCTCTCCTCTGAGCCGCGAACTTGACGTAGCAAATACGTTCACTTAGAGCCACTTGTTCTACGATGCTGTTTATCAATGACTTCTTTACAGCAACGCCCACTCCTCCTTGTCTCGACTTTACACCAGACAACCACGAGTCAGACAGGTAGAGCTTGTGGTCTCCGAGATCAATTTCTTGCTCCTGCAATCTCGTCTCCTGCACTCCCAGAATATCCAACTTGTATCGCGCCAGATCCATTTTCAAAGCCTCTAGAGATCCGGCTTGGGTCAGTGTTCTGACGTTTAAAGTTGCAATTCTGAGTTGGTTCCTCGGGAGATTCTTAGCACCCCTTACCCGGGACTCGGGGCCATGGTTGATTGTACTCATTGCTTTGGTGTTTGAAGGCTGAGATACGACTAGTTGCGCCACAAACTACTACTACTACTACTACTACTACTACTACTACTACTACTACTACTACTACTACTACCACTACTACCACTACTACTACTACTACTACTACTACTACTACTACTACTACTACTACTACTACTACTACTACTATTACTACTACTACTACTACTACTACTACTACTACTACTACTACTACTACTACTACTACTACTACTACTACTACTACTACTACTACTACTACTACTACTACTACTACTACTACTACTACTACTACTACTACTACTACTACTACTACTACTACTACTACTACTACTACTACTACTACTACTACTACTACTACTACTACTACTACTACTACTACTACTACTAATTGCAAATTCATTACCCAACAACCTGCAATTTACCTTAGAAAAAGTTAAAATGGAAGAAGATTTGGCTTTTCTTGACAATGGAATAATACTGAATCTTTGCAGCTGTGCACAGCTTCAGCATCAGAAAAATGTGTTTCACGGGACTGTTCACAGGGTTTTTAATGCAACATCTAATTGGCTGACTTTCGGTCAGGCTCTTGAAGAGAACAAAACTTGCTGGACCAAAAATTAGTATCCAGAGGAATGGTCTTTAAAAGTTGTGTACCAGTCTTTAGAAAAGATAATAAGTGGCGGTAAAGACCAATTGAGAACAACACCAAAGGAGCATCAAAAAAGCAAAACTCGATCTCATAAGCCAATTATTTTTCTACCATACAGAGGAAACCTTACTCAATCCTTGCAAGCAAAATGAAAAACCTATGCGAATTGCAAGTGGTTTTTATAACGCGAAAATTAGGATCATGCCTCCCCAACTTGAAATCATCTTTTGATAGAGACCTGAAATCCCATTTCAAATAAATAAAGATCTAATTGAGTGATTAACTCTGAAGGTAGGTTTATTGTTCAATGTATGAGTTTTATCCTCAGTTTTGTCCGTACCCATTATCGGTTCTATCACCGTGGTAAATTAACCAAGTAAATACTGATATGTCACAATTGTTAGTATCGCTCGAAGCCCGAGCTTTGTCTATTTCAATCTGTCGACACCTATCAAGATTGTGTCAGTCATTAATCAAGTAATAAATTAAAAATTAAACTAATCTTTGACCTTGAAACCCAAGGTTTTTAGAACACTTTTTTTTTACATACGTGTGACACTCACACTGCCCTTCTCTCAATAAGAATAGAGTGTGCCACTCACTTAGATAAAATCAAACAAATTTTACAGCTCTTGATGCATGAACGTTTTAAAAAACAAAAAGTTTGTAATTTTCATATAAAAAGTTTAGGTATCAGTTTTCATCATTCATGAGTTTCTCTAACTCTAACTCTCTAGCGAAATTGTTGTACGCTTCTCGCGACCCATCGTTCATCAGTATTTGGTATGCTCGATTAATGGTCTTGAAAAACTCCTCAACTCCACCAGCATCAAGGTGCGTCAACAAGCTCATTTTTGGTAGTGTTTTTTGATCTGATCTTTTGAAGCAGAACTTTTTACCAACAAAATCTCGTACAATGTCGCAGGCCGATTCAATACATTTTTATTCCGAATCTCTAATAAACACTTTTCTGTGGCCTTCGTTTTGGCTTTCTCGTTCTTCAAAGAATGCTTTTGTCTATCAATTATGGTGTCTTTCTTTCGGCACTCACTCGCCAAGTACTGGTTATAGTTTTCCAACTGCTGAAGTTCTGACCTCAATTGGTCATTCTCTTTCTCCATTTTCTCCATGGCTTCGCTCTTTTTAAAAGTATTGACTTTCAGATCGGCCAACTCCTGCTTAAGTAAGTTGATTGACTGCTCTTGTTCGGCATCTCTAGCTGCCGCCGCCTTTAGGTTATCTTTTAGCGCCTCAAACTCGGCGCTCAGTTTTCCCAATGCTTCTCTTGTTGCCTCTTTGGCTTTGTCGCAATGTTTGTCTAGTTTTTGTCGAAGCTCGACAAGGTCCTTTTGGAGTAAAGAGTTTGTACTCTTCAATTTCTCTAACTGCGCGCACTGGTTTTGCTGTTCCACTTCAGTCTGCAGAGCTCGGGACCGAATATTGGCGGGTGCCAGAAGTTCTAATGTAGACACCTTCCAAGTCCGTGACAGACAACATTCCACTGGGTACACTCCCCGGGAAATCTCCGAAATAACTTTCCACAACTCTGGCATATAGTACACATATTTACCAAATTGTGGGGTCTCACTGCCTGCGAAGTTTAATAGAAACCATTTTTGCTTCTAAAGTTTCTCAATATTTTCAGTCTTGATTTCAAGACTTTTCTCTTATTTTTATTGGTCTTGACCTCAAGACAACTCTTTTTCATATTTTTTTGGTCTTAAACTCAAGACAACTCATTTTAATTTTTTTTGGTCTTGAACTCAAGACAAGTCATTTTCATTTTTTTTCGTCCTGAACTCAAGACAAGTCATTTTCATTTTTTTTGGTCTTGAACTCAAGACATCTCATTTTCATTTCTTTTACGTAACCGACTCTTTCAAGGACTCTTTTTCTTCATTAATTTTCTTTTGTTCTCGGCGCTCATTAATTAATTTGAGTAGTTGATTATACATACGTGTTCCCGTTACAGGGTCAAGATTCCGCAACAGTTGTTGCCAGGAGGCTCCATTAATGACTAATCCTAAATATATGAACAATTTAGGAAAATTTTTCACAACTTGGAATATGAGGAAGACTGACACAGCGGTGTCCTTAGCTTTTAACCAAACGTATAAGCTTTCATTTTTTAAGTTACGAAAAATTGTTATTTCATTTGTTTTTGGAACTGAGCGTTCCAATGTATAAAATTTTCATGACTGTATTTTCCATCCGAATCTTGGAATGCTTCCCGACTGATAATTCCTTTACTATTATGGCGAATTTTTCGAGCAATTTGACTCTGTTTTACGTCTGATATGGAGAAAAGGCTGCGATGCAGGTTTTCATCACTTACATTTAAGTTATTATTCATCGACCACTGATATATCTCACGATTGAATTTCTTCAGCATTTCTCCATATTGTTGAAAACTGCCTTCTTCTAATTTCACAACATTTGGGTACAGCGGGTTGCATGCAGCGATTGTGTAATTATGATACAAAAGTTTTGTAATAGGGTCCGTATATCTAATAGAAGAAAAATTTGGACCCCCTATTAACAAAGGAACTTCTTCTGTGCAAAAAGGAAGTTTAGTTATTGTTGCTACCATCTTTGCACATTTATGAACATATAACGCAGATCCTTCTCGTTCGACGTGATTTCTTTTCTCGAAGAGCGTTACCGATGGACTAACAATGTTTTTTGATATTTCAATCATAGTTTGAATTTTTAGTCGTTGAATCTCGCATTGGAGCGTTCTAATTTTCATTAAAAAATTTCTCTCTCCTTGAGAAGTTCGAAATTTAAGGTGTCAACAACGCTTGAAAGAAACATTTCCATGGTTATTTTAAGATTACCAGTTTTCAGTTCTGAACTTCCCTCACAGTAAAAAACACCTGGAGCTCCGGTTGTTTTCACCTGCTGTCCACAAAAACTAATTACTTTTTCCTCTAAGATTTCTAATGAAAAATCTTCATATTTGTTTTTGTGTAAAATTTTTCCGCTGATAAAAGTGGTCTTGTTGTTACCAAAAATTTTCACAGGGTCCTCCTTATTAAAGTGTTTGATCGTTTGACATGTCTGCTCACCTTGATTTTCAAAAAAAAAGTTTACTAAGTCGTCTTCAAAATATGTGGTTTTGATAAAAACAGTTTTCGAGAAACTTAGGGGATCCTTGAAGTTTAAGAGGTTTCTTTGTATCAGCTTTCCCCAAATTGTTCCGATGTAAAGTTTTACATTGATCATCACATTTCCAATAAGTTTTACTCCTGTATTCCTGTTTTAATCCCATCTCTGTCGCCACTATAGCAGCCGCCCTTGCGCAATATGTATTATCTTTTGTAATTGAGCGTGGTACTTGTTTAAAATACAAGGATTGAAGTTTAATTAATAAGTAGATAAAAGCAGAAGAGAATGGTTTCAAATAAATGAAGATCTAATTGAGTGATTAACTCTGAAGGTAGGTTAATTGTTCAATGAATGAGTTTTATCTTCAGTTTTGTCCGTACCCAATATCGGTTCTATCACCGTGGTAAATTAACCAAGTAAATACTGATATGTCACAATTGTTAAGATTGCTCGAAGCCCGAGCTTTGCCTATTTCAATCTGTCGACACCTATCAAGATTGTGTCAGTCATTAATCAAGTAATAAATTAACATTTAAATTAAATCTTTGACCTTGAAAACCAAGGTTTTAAGTACACCTTTTTTTAACATACGTGTGACAGTCACAGGAGTAAGAGCAATAGATTACTCAAAAACGAAGACCGAAAGCGTGAAAGTCACTTTTGCAATAATGGACGGAACAATGCGCCCAAAGGAGCCGAAAATTGAATTTTATACTAATTAGTGTCCAGTCTCCCATGCCGCATACACGTTTAATATCACAGCAGCCTTTTAGGCAGATGATTTGACTGCGTTGGAGTGCGAAACTTATCTTTGTCCGATTGTATGTTATTGCGACCGCATGTGTCAATTCTCTTTTAGAGGTTTCTGTTGATAGTGGCGTTATGGTGCATCTTTCAGAGGGCCCGCTGCCTCCGTGCAAAAAATGAGGGCAACAGAACTACTTTTTTCTAATATCCCAAATGCGTTGTTGGGTTTTTTGAATATTTATTTTCCTCGTTATAATTGGATGCTCGTTTTGCTTCTTTCGGGCTTGACTTGGTCAGAGGATTGAAAATTTTATCGCCGTAGCTAGTTTTGCTGAATCTGGACGCCAAGAAGCCGTTTCTTCCTCTTCTAGCAACTGACCCAATCGCTCAACTTCGACGTCTATGCATACGTAAAGCAATATTTTCAAGGTGTCTGATTTCATTGTGTTACAAAGGTGGCCCCTTTGAATATTAGTGGGCATTGGATACTGTGAACTCTTCCCCATAAGGTCATTCGATCTCAGATTTTTTGCTTCAAAATTGTACCGAATGCAGAAACCATCGCAGGTTTTATATTTTGACAGCGTAAAAACGTATCTTGAGTGGCGTAAAAACAGTTCGCGGCTGCTATCTCTGATGCCAAGCCGACAATGTAGACGGTTTTTTGCAAAAAATATGCAGATAATATACTTTTTGCGAGCTTCCAACCTCTTAAGTCTTACGAAATGATTATTCATCAGATTTTCAATTCAGATGCTCGACAGCAGCGTGCTATTCAGCGTAGTTATAATCAAATTACGTTGGCTCCCTGGTGTTAAGTCCAACTTCAGGGATGGTAGCGAATGCCTCACGCGTGAGTATTCGATGACGGGCCGGTTAAAAACGATCTACAAAATCGACACCATTTGCTCTAAAAGTTACACGAGCTCTGGCAATTTCTTGTTCCTATGCAATCAATCGGCTTTTGAGAGCAAGTATTCAAGACGCTCACTACTATCGGTTAAATACGCTAAGAACTTCAGCAGGTTCTCTAAGGTCAAATAATGAGATAAGGCTATGTCAAACATCGGCAATAGGACCTCCTTGGGTGGTGCCTTCTTGTGACTAGTAGCAAGTGCGGGCTAGAAACAGGTCGTATAGAGCTGTGTATGAATTTTGAACAACACAACATAAAGGAGGACAAATGCGTTGATGTTTTTACGAGCCAATTTTGGATCGAGGTAATAGTAGTAGTAGATTAGGCTTCAAAGTTCGTTCTTCAGAGTATTGCTCCCATTCAATTGTCCAGATTCACAGGTTTTTGATTATTGATGCAGTTTCAACACTTGCATACAATGCGCCAAGTGCATTTGTGTTCCTCTGTGTACTGATTGCAGAAATAGTGCCACAAATTATTTGACACCGTATTTTTTTGGCTTCTACCAAAATTTGAATAAACTTTGAGCACTAAATTGTAGAGCATTTTTGTCCGGTGGAAAAAATTTTTGTCATTTCTTACTAATCGATTTTTGTTTATTTGTAGTTCTCCTCGGCTATGTTGACGAGTGGTACTTTCCTGAATACTGTCCAAGTTCGATAGTTCAACGTCGTATTTTCCTTGTTTTAAAGCAAAAAGGTATAATAAGTCGTGCATTTCAATATAAAGACAGAGAGGCAACAAATTCAAGGTAAGAAATCACTGTTTATAGCTCTGCTTTTTGCTCAAAATCCATTTTGTGGCAATTTTAATCGAAAGCAAGATTACAAAACAACTCTTTTTAATTTCTAAGTCGTTTTCATTTTAGATTTTCATTTGCTCGGTGGCATAATTAGGATTCCTGGGTTTCTTGATTAAAGGACAACAAGTTTTTAGGCCAAAATCAGTTTGGTTGAATTGGATTATGTCGAGCGTTGTCATTAGTGCTAGCGGTATGTCCTTCCAGATTTTGACAGAATTTTTTTGTTTTGTGAGGCGGACATTCTTAAAGCAGTCATGGTTCACTGTAAGACAAGTAATGTTCATAATCCATTGAATAAACTTTTAAAAGTTAAACCATCAATAAAGTCATAGCAAAAACAAAATCAAATCATGCCTATTTCCAATAGTGGCACAGTTAGTAGTCAATCCAAATAAATGATAAACATCAAAAAATCTACTCAATAAACATTGGAAACCAGACAGCAAAAGACAACATCATAACACACATTGAGTGCATGTACTTAATGAAAAACGCCGGAATGTATTTAAAGATGCAGTATCAGCTCAATTATACAATGGTCTGGCTATGAGTGCATCACTGGCTGTAATAATAGCAAACATGTGGATGCAATCATTTGGGGAATTACTGCAAAAACCAGAGCTCGGAGAAAATATCTGCAGAGCCGACCAAAACGGGAAGTGCACAGACTAACCGGAGAGCGACTTTTCGAGGGGGAGCAGTAGAATGTGAGTCATGCAAAAACTGGTTTCATGCAAAATGCCAAAAGATAACGATTGAGGAATACGCCAACATGCAGGAGGTTTGGATTTGTACTGATTGTAGCAACCAACAGACTGTGGGGCCGTATGAGATGAAATTGTTTAAAAGGTATGTGGATGATAATATCTGCACCGTTCGTGATGACCCGGACGAGTATATACAAAAATCTCAAAATACCAAATGAATCTTACGCAAGTGTTGTTGGAGCAAACAACGCCGGAAAAGTTGTGTACATACCGCAGACTTTCAATCAAAAAACTCTCGGAATTAGAATTATGGGAAATAATGAGTCAAAATCCAAGGAGGCAAAAATATCTTTCATCAATTTGCAAAAACAAGTACCTCCTATAATATTTTGGAAGGGTATGGAGCTAACCACAGATAAACAAAAAGCTGAGAGCTTCAGTTCTTCTTTGCGAGCGTCTGTAATCAAAAAGCAGAAACAACAACAACATGCACAAAACAAAATCTTAATTTCATCAAAGTTGATTCCACAAAAGTCGAAAACCTGCTCAAAGATCTTAATATCCACAAGTCTACTGGACCAGACGGAATTAGAAATTTACTTCTGAGAAATTGTATTAGTTCGATCACAAAGTCATTCACATTCTTGTACCAAACAATAATGAATAAGGGAACCTATCCTACATATTGGAAAGTAAGCCAAATAAGTCCCATTTTCAAAGACTGTAATAAATCAGATGTAACTTGCTGCAGACCCCTAACTCTTTTAAACTGCATGTCCAAGGTACTTGAAAAAATTATTTTTGATGAAATATAGGAATTAGCAAGACACAAACTCTGTGAAAATCAATTTGGCTTCAGGAAACATTGATCGGCAACTTTGCAGTTACTATTATTTCTCAACACAGTGTACAAAAAGTTTGATAATGAAGCGATCAAAGACCTAAGAATCTTATATCTTGACTTTGCAAAAGCTTTTGACACTGTACAACATGTTATTCTTATTCAAAAGCTTCATAACATTGGCGTTGGAGGAAAGTTAATTCAATTGATATCGTCGTATCTAACAAATAGCAAACAGTATGTGAAAATCAACAATGAGGTATCTGATTTGATAGAAGTCACCAGGGTTCTATAGTAGGACCTCTTTTCTTCATTATTTTCATCAATGACTTACCTGAACACCTAAGTGAAGTAATTTGCCAATGCTTTGCTGATGATTTAAAACTGATAAGAGAGAATCAATGCAATACTGAAACCGCAGTTTCTAGTTTGTCAACTTGTTGCAAAGAAAATCAAATGAGACTAAATTATAACAAAACTCATCTCCTGAACATAAAAGAAATATAACAGCGTCTATTGAAAACCATAAGCTAGATCAAGAAAAAAACCAGCGAGAACGGGCTCCAAGTTTCGGAAAACCTGAATTGGAATGAAAACTGCTGCTTTAGAAAACGAAGAAATTTATGTGCTTTTTTCAAGCACTTAAAAGAAATATTTCTCAAAAGTGTGAACGAAAATCTAATTTGAACGCCTATTGAGGTTACGTTGTACCGATAGTTACTTATTGCTCACAAGCATGGTTTCCGAATAGGTCGCAAACGCAAAAAATTGACAAGTTACACAAAATTGCCACAAAATGCATGTTGAGCGAAAAGCAGAGCTATAAACGGCGACTTGTTACCTTTAATTTGATGCCTCTCAGTCTTTGTATTGAAATGCACGACTTATCATACCTGATTGCTTTAGTAAAATGTAAATACGACGTTGAACTATCGAACTTGGACAGTATTCAGGAAAGCACCACTCGTCAACATAGCCGAGGAGAACTACAAAAAAAAACAAAACTCGATTAGTAAGAAGCGACAAAAATTTTTTAACCGGACAAAAATTATCTACAATTTAGTGCTGAGAGTGTATTCAAATTATGGTAGAAGCTTAAATAAAAATACAGTGTCAAAAATTTTTGTCATTATTTCTGCAATCAGTACACAGAGGAAAACAAATGCACTTGGCGCATTGTATGCAATTGTGGAAACTGCAAAATTAATCAGAAACGTATGAACCTGGACAATTGAATAGGAGCTGTACCCTGAAGAAGGAACTTTGAAGTCTAATCTACTACTACTACTACCAGTACTACTACTACTACTACTACTACTACTACTACTACTACTACTACTACTACTACTACTACTACTACTACTACTACTACTACTACTACTACTACTAATACTGTTTCAACACTTTAATTCCAAATATGAAATAAAGGCACGGTTGGCAACAAATACAAATACAAATACAAATACAAACAAAACAAGAAGAGTTATTTGTTTGGTTATTCTGTGAAGTGCTGTACGACGAAATTGTTGAAGGCATTCTTTGACCCGGTTGCTGCTTTCTCCTGCAATCTGGTGAACGATACTTTGTTTCGTACACAGTCTCCTTCGATTTGACTCATCCACGTTTTCCGTTGCCCCCCAGGAGCGCGTCTGGCATGGGCGTATTGATCGGGCGGGTCCCAATCGAAGGCACTGCGGGCTAATCTTCCTGGTTCCATTCTCTGGATGTGACCGTACCATTTTATCCGTTTGAGCATGATCATCGTGGATAGTTGGGGCATTCGCGATCTTGACATAATTTCATCGTTCGTTGCTTTCTCCAGATATGACACACGTAGAATTCTCCGAAGACAACCACAGTGGAAACTCTCAAGTTTTCTCTCCATTAATTTCGAAAGAGTCCAAGTCTCTGAGCTGTACAGCACGGCTGATAAAACGAGTGCTTTGTACAAATTGCACTTGAGGTGCACGCTGAGCTGCTTGCTCTTCCAGAGATTTTGGAAGTTAGCAAACCGTTGTCTACCTTCTGCAAGTTTGCAATTGACTTCCTGGAGGTCTCCATGCTTGAGGCTGACATATGATCCGAGATACTTGAACGCTTCTATGTTTTCAAACTCGTTTCCGATAACATCTTGTACTTTGCAGGAAAACACGCGTGTGGCAGCTGCTTTAGGTTTGCCACAGTATCTCGATTGGTGAACTTTTCGGCCATTGACTGTTTTGAACTTCCTTTCACACTTGTCACAGGTGAGGCTCGCCTCTAGTAGCTCGAACTTTGACTTGTCGACGACATTCTTTGACAAACCGGCTTTGCAGAATCTTGTTTGGTGCACTTTGCGTCCGGTAACTGTACTGAATTGCCGCTGACAGTTCTGACATCTTAAAGACTCTTGATCAGCCACCGCTGACCCACTCTCATTTTCTAGCGACTCTAAATCCGCTACTGCAGATTGTTGTTGTGAAGCTACCAACGCTGGCTTAGCCTCCGCTAAGCTTTTCAATCTGAGCTTCCGGCCATCTTGTGTTTCGAACCAGCCCGCTTTCTTTTTCGTTCCCAGCAGCACCTCCGTGCCGATGGTTAGTCGTGACTGGCTAGATGTCTCTGCCAGGAGTCCTAGTTTGCCTTTATGTGTTCCAGTGAGTATCTCCACGTTCTGTTGGATACTAGGCACTGCAACAACATTTGGGCTGTCGCATTTTACACCCATATTCTTTGTTTTGGCCACATTAATCTTCAGACCAGCGGCTTCCGCTAGGGCCTCGATTCGATGTAGGTTTTCTTGCACCTCACTGTCTGAGACCCCCACGAGAGCAACATCATCAGCAAAATCTAAGTCAGCCACCAATCTCCCAATGTCTAATCCTCCATGCACCGAGTTAGCTAAAATGTAGTTGATGACAAGGCCGAATAGGATTGGGGACCACACATCACCCTGCCTAACGCCTGTTCTGACATCAAATAAGCGTCCCTTCTCACCTTCGGCTTTGACTCGACATTTGAATCCATCATAGCTGTTTCTTATGATGTTTATCACTTTTTGCGGCAGACCATAGTGTTTCATTATCTGGTACATCTGCTCACGATCGACAGAATCGAATGCCGCTCGAAAGTCTATGAAACAAAAGCTAATATCCAATTGAAACGCCATTGATTTCTCTATTATTTGACGCAGGGCAAAGAGTTGATCGGCGCATCCTCTGCTTTTTCTGAAGCCGCACTGCTCTTCCCTTAAGACGCGATCCACTGAATCTTTGCATCGATTGAGAATAACGGAAGCGAACACTTTGCCTGGTACTGACAATAGAGAGATCCCTCGGTGGTTCGAACACTCTGACCTCTTTCCTTTACTCTTGTATAATGGGACAATTTCTGCTACCTTCCAGTCATCGGGCAGAACTTCCGTCGACCAACATTTATCTATGATGTCCCAGAGCCACTCGACAATACCCTTGTGTGCTTTCAACATCTCACAGGAAATGTTATCGGGTCCACTTGCCTTGCCATTCTTCAACCTGCGGACAGCTTCAAGCACTTCTTCAAATCGAATTGGGCTCAGGTCAATCGGCAAGCTTTCAGCTGCTTCTTCGGGATCCAATCTCGTACTGCAACTGAATGTTGAGGGATTCAGGAGTTGACTAAAATGTTCCGTCCAGCGTTCAAGTCGTTCCTCTTTCGTCCGTAAGTTGACGCCAGTGCTTGAAACTAATTTGGTCAACTGGGGCCTCCAGTTTCGGCAAATCTGCTGTGATGCCCCAAAAACCTCCTTTAAGTTGCCTCTGTCCGCGAAGCTCTGCACTTCTTGGCCTTTGCGTTCAAGCCATGCCCGTTTGTCTGCACGTAGAGCTTTTCTGACTTCCTTACAGCAGTTTGTGAACTCTAACAGCGCCTCCGCGCTGCTGTGTTTCTTTAACTGTAGATCGGCTCGTTTCCGGATAAGTTCCAGAGAATCTGGAGAAATCCAAGGTTTGTTCACTCGCTTGTCCGGAAGGAGGCATTTCACTGCTGCTTGGTTCAGGGCTTTTCGAAAATTGTCCCAAGACTGCTCTGTATTCTCGAAATCGCCGCTCTTATCCAGATGTAACTTGACCTCCTGCGTGAATAAGTCACGCGTTGTTTCATCTTGCAGCTTTGCAGAACTGATTCTGGGCGTGAAGCATGACTTTTTAGACAAAAGTTTCATAGATACTTCCGCAATGACCAGTTCGTGATCGGTAATTGTGGTTTTCCCTCTTCTGGACCTCACATTGGTCAGACATCCTCTGTATCTCTCTGCAAACAGAATGTGATCCAGCATCTTTTTTCGACAACTCGGATCGGGAGGGTTGAAGGTGTACCGATGCACTTGTCGATGCTGGAACCATGTACCACCTACGAGCAATTTGTGTGAAGTGCAAAATGATAACAACTTTTCAGAGTTCTCATTTTCTTCACCCATTCCAAACGGGCCTCTGCAGCTCATGGTGTCATTCAACTGGTGTCCAGGCTCTGCATTGAGGTCACCGATGACACAAATACGCTCCCTATGTTTGAAACTGGAAACTAGGTCTGAAAGTTGACTCCAAAACAAATCCTTCTCTTGGAGACTAGCTTCATTCGTAGGTGCGTAGCAGACAACAACAGCTAGATTGGCTCTCCTCTGAGCCGCGAACTTGACGTAGCAAATACGTTACTACTAATACTACTACTACTACTACTACTACTACTACTACTACTACTACTACTACTACTACTACTACTACTACTACTACTACTACTACTACTACTACTACTACTACTACTACTACTACTACTACTACTGTTTCAACACTTTAATTCCAAATATGAAATAAAGGCACGGTTGGCAACAAATACAAACAAAACAAGAAGAGTTATTTGTTTGGTTATTCTGTGAAGTGCTGTACGACGAAATTGTTGAAGGCATTCTTTGACCCGGTTGCTGCTTTCTCCTGCAATCTGGTGAACGATACTTTGTTTCGTACACAGTCTCCTTCGATTTGACTCATCCACGTTTTCCGTTGCCCCCCAGGAGCGCGTCTAGCATGGACGTATTGATCGGGCGGGTCCCAATCGAAGGCACTGCGGGCTAATCTTCCTGGTTCCATTCTCTGGATGTGTCCGTACCATTTTATCCGTTTGAGCATGATCATCGTGGATAGTTGGGGCATTCGTGATCTTGACATAATTTCTTCGTTCGTTGCTTTCTCCAGATATGACACACGTAGAATTCTCCGAAGACAACCACAGTGGAAACTCTCAAGTTTTCTCTCCAATAATTTCGAAAGAGTCCAAGTCTCTGAGCTGTACAGCACGGCTGATAAAACGAGTGCTTTGTACAAATTGCACTTGAGGTGCACGCTGAGCTGCTTGCTCTTCCAGAGATTTTGGAAGTTAGGAAACCGTTGTCTACCTTCTGCAAGATGTCTACCTTCTACTACTTCCGCAAAAAGTGATAAATATCATAAGAAACAGCTATGATGGATTCAAATGTCGAGTCAAAGCCGAAGGTGAGAAAGGACGCTTATTTGATGTCAGAACGGGCGTTAGGCAGGGTGATGTGTGGTCCCCAATCCTATTCGGCCTTGTCATCAACTACATTTTGGCTAACTCGGTGCATGGAGGAATAGACATTGGGAGATTGGTGGCTGACTTAGATTTTGCTGATGATGTTGCTCTCGTGGGGGTCTCAGACAGTGAGGTGCAAGAAAACCTACATCGAATCGAGGCCCTTGCGGAAGCCGCTGGTCTGAAGATTAATGTGGCCAAAACTACTACTACTACTACTACTACTACTACTACTACTACTACTACTACTACTACTACTACTACTACTACTACTACTACTACTACTACTACTACTACTACTACTACTACTACTACTACTACTACTACTACTACTACTACTACTACTACTACTACTACTACTACTACTACTACTATTTGCAAATTCATTACCCAACAACCTGCAATTTACCTTAGAAAAAGTTATAATGGAAGAAGATTTGGCTTTTCTTGACATTAACGTAAACGTGAGCAGCAGAAGTGATATCACCTGTCATTGGTATCAAAAACCAACTGACAATGGAATAACACTGAATTTTTGCAGCTGTGCACAGCTTCAGCATCAGATGTGTTTCACGGGACTGTTCACAGGGTTTTTAATGCAACATCTAATTGGCTGACTTTCGGTCAGGCTCTTGAAGAGAACAAAACTTGCTGGACCAAAAATTAGTATCCAGAGGAATGGTCTTTAAAAGTTGTGTACCAGTCTTTAGAAAAGATAATAAGTGGCGGTAAAGACCAATTGAGAACAACACCAAAGGAGCATCAAAAAAGCAGAACTCGATCTCATAAGCCAATTATTTTTCTACCATACAGAGGAAACCTTACTCAATCCTTGCAATTAAAATGAAAAAACTATGCGAATTGCAAGTGGTTTTTATAACGCGAAAATTAGGATCATGCCTCCCCAACTTGAAATCATCTTTCGATAGAGACCTGAAATCCCAAGTGGTTTATGAAATAAATTGTAATGGATGCGGATCTATCAATGTTGGGTAAACAAGCCGGCATGTTACCACAAGGATCTCAGAACATCAAAAGAAGGATTCACACGTGGGTCACCATCTGGTTGAAAGTTGTGGTGCCACGAATAACATTAAATGGAAAATTATGGACGCCTGTCTGACAATAGAAAAGCTAATGTCTATCGAATCTATATACATCAGCAAGCTGAAGCCGGCACTAAACAAACGTGATGATAATAGGGGTGGGAACTCACGCTAAAATTTTAGTTGAAATCATGATTTTCACTAGATAAGAATACATAGGGCAAAAAACATTATTTGCACAATAAAACGAAATTCACAAAACCTCTACAAGAGGGATACTTAGGGTTAGGGCAAATTTGGAATAACCCTAGAAATACAAAAAACTTGGCCAAAATCGATAAGTCCTTAATAGGAAAGCTTTTAAAGAAATTGATAACAGATGTACATATGAGATGTATATAGGCTAATTATTGTAAAAAGGAAAAAATTTTTGATTTAATTTGTCAGAATAGTTCCTAGAATTGTTTTAATGGTGGTCTCAGACAAATGTAAACGCACATTCATTTAATCTTTTAACAGTTTGTGAAGCAGTTTTAACCTGACGATGAACGTAATGTTCGAAAAGGTTTGTTTTAAATATCGAAAGTGATTTCAATTTGACAAATTGGTTTCTTTTACATCAGTTGTAATATATATATATATATATATATATATATATATATATATATATATATATATAAATTATATATATATATAAATATATATATAAATATGTGTAAAAACTGTAAGAAAGTCCCCTCTTCGCCGGAAGATGTAGGCTCATTTGCTAATTTGGATTTGGAATTGATGAAAAAAATAGAGTAACATTCACTGAGTGATTTGCTTGTTCATTTTTCCAATCGCCCCCTTTGAACTTGCTGAGGGATTGGCAGTCATCGTAAGTAAGTAGATTGAGCTCTTGAATGTTTTTCGGTCTTTAGTGGTCCCATAGAGCGCAATAGAAGAAATTATGTGTCGAACTTTCTTCGGCTGGGCCGCACATACGCAGTCGTGATGCACACTGGCTCAGTCTTCATTTGAATTCTGCGAAAAAGGGGTGTTACCAAAAAAAAGGCTGCATATTTGTTGGCTAAGTAAGGATTTCTATGGATCAGGGGGCTCTTGCCGTGACCGTCTGGCGTTGTATTTCTAAACATTCTCAGTACAGCAAAGTTTTTAGCTGAGGACCATCTTCTCAGCCATAGTTCATTGATGAAAGCATTGACTGGAGTACCGTATCCTATAGCAGGATAGTTACCCGTGACTTTTTCAAATCTTCTCAGACAGCTTTCGAAGAGATGCCCTGTCGATCAAGTGCGTTGAAGTGAGCTTCAGCCAATATATCCGGTTGATCTGTTTTAATTCCGTCAAAAACTTTGCACAATTGCTCTGGAACCGAATATCTAGTGGGGGGACTCCGAGCGAGACTTCACAAGAAGACATTGGCAGAGACATGCATTTCTTGGAAATCGGTCTTAAACAGCGATTCTGTTGCTCTTGTAGCTTTTTCAATTGAGTGTTCCCAAATTGGGAAGCATAGATGAGTTGCGGTTGGATAACGGTTTCGAAAAGGAGATTGCTAAGTGTGAGACCCCATGGTTTCAAACATTTCCGCTGGAACGAGTTCCAATTTTTCTGTCCTTTATTGATAGCATTCTCGAAATGATTCTTGTATGTCGGTTTCCTGTCGATGATTAATCCTATTGACTGAGTGAATTCTTTCGTTTTGCATAATTGACCGTTAAGATGGATTGTAAATGGCATAAGTTCATCTGTGTCGAGTGACATTATTTTTTTTTGATCCGTTTGCTTCCATCTTCCAGTTGAGGCACAAAATTTCTATCGTACTGCACAAATTTTAGAGCTGGTGAGCCAAGTTAGTTGGCATTTCCGCATGAACTAGTACCAATGTTTCGTATGCATATTTGAACACTTTTTTGTGGACTGATTAAGAAAACGTTGATAAAAAAGATCGAACTTTCCGTTCGATCTTGTTTAAGATCGAGCGGAAATGTTAAGGTCGGCATTTTCAGCTCAATTTTAAAATTATAAATAGCTTTTTCAAAATGCGCCAAGATTGTATAAGCCCTAAGGAAAACTTTCAAGTTAAAAGAGGATAAAAAAGTGTTTCTGTGCTTAAAAAATGTTGAAAATGAATGCCGATCTTAACTTAGACACTCTACCAATGCTAAGCGAGATGAAAGAAACAGAAAACTCCATTGATCTAACCTTCTTCTTGAACTCAAGCTCGAGCCACACCAAAACCAACTCCAAATTTTATAAAACCAAACAAGAAAGCACGAAAAAGCATTTAAATGGGGCTTGTGACGTAGAAAATCTCAAAAAATTTAGAGAAGGCTCAGCCGGAAAAATAAACACGGATTATGATTATTCCCAGCGCCTGTTTTTTTTTCTCTCCGAAACTGAAGGACTGCAGTCAACAAACATAAACATGCTAAAAATATTCATCTCGGGTTTATCCATTTTGCTTATTAGTTCCAAAGTTTTTGAAATTGTCAGCAATTGATCAAGGTGCTCCTGAATTTCGTTGGTCTTTTCTTATTTTAAAACTCTTCGCTTCCTAACAGCCTCTGCTTTTATCCCTTGGTTTTCAAGGCTTTTGTCGTAGGCGTAGCTCTTGCAATTTTGTTGCCGTTTTAGACCTCAATTTTCTTATTGTTGAATTACTTTAAGTTACATTTCGTCCCGCTTTTTTTACTCCTTTTTACCTGCTTGAGGACTCTGCTTCTTGCACAGATTGTTATTTTTGAGTTCTAATTCGTTAATTCCGCGCTTTTTCATAGAATGGGAATTGGCCACTTTTGAGAATCTTCTAAACTTGTGGGTAGCAGATTGCCTACAGTGGACCTCAAAGTTCTCCTCAACGTTGTCTGTTATTTCCATTCCTGTTGATGATTGCCTGGTTTCCACTTTCTTTGGTCTGTCGGTATTCTTCATTTAGATTTTCACAGTCCTACCGTAACAGAAAATCATAAAAGGTAAACCCCTTAAAGGACTTTGAATTGAAAACTATTTGCGTGTTTTGCCTTTATTTTCTTTCCGAGCTCTTCTATCTTGTTACTCCATGACCTCCTTTGCATTTGAGGAGTTCCTTGCTCTGATTCCATAGCAGCTCCACTCTTAGAAAATTCAGTTGTAGCATTTGTTGGTTTGTCAGTTTTCTCATCTAATGGCTGGTCTTTTGTGGTAGGTGTGCTTTCACTGTCTGTGGATGACTCTATCTAAATTATATCCTTGTCTGGGCTGTTCCAGTTCATAATTTTCTTATACTTTCTGATGTTTTTAATTTGACGGCGACTCAGATGTGACCAGTTTATATCTCCTTTTTTTGTTTTTTTATTGAGCCATAATAAACTATAAAGATTTTCTTGGACTTTTTATCCAAAAACTTTTTTTATCTTGGTAGCAGTTTTCCTCAAAATGTTTCAATGGAAATTTTTGCATTGAATTATCACCTTTCCAATAAGTTTTCTGTCTTGTTGTTTTTGTTCTTCCTCTGGCTAAACCTCAGCAAACATTAAACAAGCATCCTATATTGTATTCAATAATCGATACCTGTTATCACCGTTTTTCCTGTAGTCCAGTTAATAAATTTTTCTTGAAAGGATATGGTTATAATTGTATCAGAACAAGTTAAAGCCAAAAAAAGAAGAAGAAAAAAATATCAAAAAATGCTGAACTAAAACGTAGTGATACTCCATCAGACGACTCGCGGATTGAAAATAAATGTTTTGAATGCATCAATTCTTACCAAAAATTCCCGAAACAAAAACATGATCAGCTCCTCAATGATTAAGTACACTTCGTCTTTTTCGGTAAAGTTTTTCCTAACTTCTCCACTACTGATTTTGTTTGGCTGCTATACCTGGCAGCCATTTTTGTTTGCCCTGGATCAGTTTTTCACTTTTTTTCAGACATTTTTGCTTTTTTAAATGATCTGTTTGGATTTATCTCAGGTTTTGGAATGTGTGTTTGTGCTGTGTGTTTGGAATGTGTGTTTCTTTCAGTTTTTTCAGGGCTCTAAGAATATACACTTCGTTCCCAAGCTTGCATGATTGCTCTGCTTTGCACATTAGAAGCTCCTTGCTCTGATTCTATAGCAGCTTTGCTCTCAAAATTGTTATTCTCACCAATTGATGAAATGCTTAGCATTCTCATCTAATGGCTCGTCTTCCGAGTTAAGAGTGATTTCACTGTCTGAAGATAATTGTATCTAAACTGTATAATTGTCGTCTGAGATGCCCCAATTGATGTTTTTTTCGGTTGTTTTTTTGTTTGCGGCTCATGCGTGGATGGTCTTTTTCGTGTTTTATCTTATTTGGCCGTAATGGAGTTTAATGAGTTTTCCGGAAGTTTTATCTGCCGCTTTGATGTTCAAATCGTTTATGACGGCAAAAATTGTTTATGCTTATCTTTAGACTGAACTAAAATTTTGTCTCTTTTTCTTTTACCGTCGGATTTGAAACTAACACTTCTTCGTCTTTTTTGTAGCTTGTTTGTAATAGTTCCTTTGGCGTTTTGTTTAGTGTGCCATAAATTCAACGTATAGGTACTCACAGGGTTGAACCCAATGCCAGTGTTTTTTATACTATGGATTGATGATAGATAGACCATCATTGCTAAATGTAGGATAAAATTCAATTCATGTTGGCATTGACCTATGTGATTGGCGAGGCATTCATTTATTGCTCGATTTCAATTACCCATCACCACTTTCAAATTTGGGCGGAAGTTAAGATTTTGTTGATGACCTCTGTATTCTCAGTTTAATTCAAAGATTACGGAATAACTCTGACACAAATTTTGACCCCCAGTCACAACTTATGTGGTCAGCCAAATTTCATTATCAAATGGTCAACAAACTCCCTCGCAACAATTTTTGCTTATTGATTGGGTAATGCTAGGAATTCATATCAATTCTTGAATTGATCCCTAAAAAACAAATTGAGCTTTTCCTTTATGGAAGTGGACAGATGATATCGAGAAATGATTGCCAAAATGGAAGACTACATTTCCATTTTATTAGTGCGTGATATTATTTCTGTTTCGTGTCTTTCCTTTTCGGACACACGTCACAGCTTTCTAACCAATTTCTTACGTCTCTACACATGCACGGTCGACAAAATTTTTCACAAGCCCTTTGGTATGTTTTCTACATCCAAATTCAAGCAGCAGTTTAAGCATATTGGGCACTTCCTCCCACTGTACTAACATTTGTTAAACAGTTTCAGAGTTTTGTTCCATTTGATGTTTTTGATACAAAATTCCTTCAATGAGATTTGGATTTAGATTTTAAACACAGTTTTTCTATGAAGTTCCATTTTTAATTTGCCCTGGTTCAAGAGTCTTTATTTCTGAGAAGTTTGTCATTTGGATGCAGTTTGTCAGTTTTGCAGATTTAATCTCTGTAATTTGTGTAGTTTCCAGACCCGACTTTCAAAAAACTTGATATTGTATTCTTCTGCGCTGATTGCAACATCGTTAATAGAAGGTCTTTGTTGCTTATCTTTTGTGTATACAGATTTACAGCTCTATATTCGCTTTCATATGTAAATTGCCCATGATGTTTATGAGCGATGGATTTATTTCTCTATGTTTGTTGCAAAAACCAAATTGCCCAAGGTTTACTATCCATTAAGCAAGCCAAACAGACGGACGTCCTAAAACTGTACAATGTAGATCCAGAGAAGAGATTTTTGCTTGACTTTCCTGGCGCAGGTCACTTTGGGATGGAGGAAACATACCAAATAGCTTGCGAAGACTCTTATTGACCGTGAATGTGTAGGGACGTTGGAATTTGCTCCAAAAGTTGAGACGTGTGCCTGAAAAGGAAAAGCACCAGAAAAAAATATGGACAGGCACTCACAAAATGCAAACCTGGTCTTCCATTGTGGCAATTTATTCTCGAGATCATGGGTCAACTCCCACAGGGGAAAAACACATTCTGTTTTAGGAGAATAATTCGAAGCCGTAGCTTAAAAAGCATTAAAAAGCAAAAACTGTGGCGAGGGCGTTTATTGAACATTGGATAGTGAAAATTGGCTGCGCTGTTAACCTACACAGTTTTGAAAGAGTTTCATATACAATTTACTTTGTAGTCTTTGAGTTGATCTTGGAACACAGAGGACATCGACAACATCGGGAAATAGTGGAACGCCTCACCAAATACATAGGCAAATACCAACATGAGTTGGAGTAATTTTCTACCTCTAGCGATGATGGCCTATAATTCATCAATCCATAGTGTAACAAAACAAAGCACAGCATCTGTGGTGTTGGGTTTAACCTTGTCAAATCCAATAGGCTGCATTTATGGCACACTAAAGACCACAATATTTGGACCAACTCATCATGTTTTCACAATGAAAAAAAAAACTACAAGAGAGGCATCAGTTGATGAGAGCGTTCATGGATTTCGAACAAAACGCCAGATGAACTTTTACCACCAAGCTACAAAATAGACTTGAAGTGTTAGTTTGAAATCCGACGGTAAAAAAAGAGACAAAATTTTACTTCAGTCTAAAGATAACCATACACAATTGTTGCAGCCATAAACGATTAAGATAAAACAAGAAAAAGACCATTCAAGTATGAGCCGCAACATAAAACACAACCGAAAAAGAGAAGAAAGACATCAATTGGGGCATCTCAGACGACAATTATATAATTTGGACACAATTTTCTTCAGACAGCGAAATTATTCTTAAACCGGAAGGCCGGCCATTAGATGAGAATGCTAACCATTCCATCAAATGGTACGAATGACAATTGAGTGAAGCTGCTATGAAATCACAGCATGGAGCTCCTAAAATGCAAGGGATAGCAATCAAGTATGCTTGGGAACGAGGTGAAAACTCTTGAAGAAAAGAGGCCTGAAGAAAAATTTGAAAGGATGCAGCACAAACGCACGTTCCAAAACCAGAGACAACTCCCCACAGATGGTTAAAAAAACAAAAATTTATGAAAAAAAACTAAGTGACCCGGAGGAAACAGAAATGGCTGCCAGGTGTAGCAGCCGAAAAAAATCAGTACCCGAGAAGTTAAGAAATTACGTTACTGAACAAGACAAAGAGTACTTAATCATTGAGGAGCTGATCAAGTTGTTGTTTCGGGAAAGTTGTTAAGAAATAATGGATTCAAAGTAAAAACTGTGATACAGGTATCGAGTATTGATTACAATAGACGATGCTCGTTTATTATTTGCTGAGATTTAGCCAGAGGAAGAACAAAAACTTTGCTTGCATGAAGCGGTATGTATATACAGTGTCTGCCCTTATGAAGTGCATGTTAAATGACAATGTATTCTTAGTCACAGCAAATTCAAAGCTGGGAAACCAATATTTACTTAAATAAGGAAACTTGTGGAAACGATTGGCAAAGGAAAATATATTGCCTTACCAAATTTTCAAGAAACGGCATTTAAAATCAAACCATCTCTTTAAGAAAAATTTCTACAGCAAGCTGCTGAGACAAATTATGTCTAGGAACATAGACAAAGTTTTCACAAAAAACAAACGCGAAGAGCTTTGTATACTAAACGTTAGAATAGGTTTAACCTACAGGAGAGAAAACTTATTGGAAAGGTGCTAACCACTGCAAAAATTTCCATTGAAACAAATTGGGGGAAACTTCTACCAAGAAGCCTATTATGTTTAAAAGATCGAAATTCTGGGTTTTTGAAGACTTATTATAAATAAAACCAAAAAAATTTTTTGAAGAACAATTGGTGAGTTATTTTTTAAGAAAAACAAGGCAAGCAAAAATCTCAAACTATTAAACAATTTATAAAATCGACTCTGCAAAAACTTTTTGAAACCCTCCAGGAAAATTTTTTGACTAAAAAGCAAGATCCATTTTATATATTCATAAATGTGCAAATATGACAGGATTAATTACCAAGTCTCTTTTTTGCACAGAACAAGTTCCTGTCATAGAAGAGGGTCAAAGTTTTCTTCTGTCAGATATTTAATACCTCCCACAAAAATTTAATTTTGTATTTATACAATCGCAGCATGTAACTCTTTCTATCCAAATGTTATTAAACCAGAAATCATATACTGGTGGGCAAAATATAAATTTTTTTGACAAAGAAACTGCGTCGTAATCTTTTTTCAGAGACAAACTTGAAAATAGTCAGATAACACGAACATTTCGTAGTAACAGTAAAGGTGTTATCAGTCCAAAAAATTGGATAGGTCTCAAATTTGAGAGCTTGAAAAAACAGAAAGACCAAAAAATTTTCCATTTTAAGACCACAAAATTGTCCTGAGTTCAAGATCACACGAAAAGTCTTTATCACGACCAAGAAGTGTTAAAGTTCCTTGTTTAAGACTAAAGAAATAAGGAGAGAGGAAAAGAAAGAACCTCTTACATTAAAGATCCGAAAAAAATTTATTTATCTATTGAAAATTAATATAGAATCAAAAAGATTTTTTTCAATTCATCAAAACAAGCATGCAGATACCACAAATTGTCGAGTGTTCGTATTGATAGCCAGCGTTTTGGAAAACTGTATCCGAGATATCTCTATGCATACCGATTTGAATCTTATCAATTTGAATCTTTGGAACTGCGGTCACCTGCAATTTTTTGGTCCCAATCATTACATGTTGAATTGAAACATTAAAGCCGGTGCATGAAACCATCAAAATTGAATTGAGCAATCTCTTCTTTTCAACGAAGCTTAGTTATGCTACGACAAAAATTGGAAGACCATTGTGATAGAGCCAAAGAGGCAACATGGAAGCAATGGATAAATTGAGCGCCGTGTGTGAGGTGCTCGGATGCAATCAAAATACCGGGGCAGCCAGAAACGACAATCAAGAGAAGCTAATTTTCTCATTGAACTATGTGTTGACCCAGTTTAAACTAAATGCAGCTAAATAAGAAGAAATAGCCGAGATTTTAAAAAACGAGAATGACCAATTTCGGTCAGAGCTTCTTCAACTGAACAATTACAACCAATACTTGGCAAATTTGAGTGCCAGAAAAATTTTTGAAAGGTTTTTGAAAGATACTGAAAGGTTTTTGGTAAACAACTAATTTTTTTAAATTGAAAAGTCCAAAACTAAGGCACCCGAAAAGTGTCTCTTCGGGCACCGAAGCGCAGATATGATTAAATGGCCTGCTAAGCTGTAAGTGCTCTTGCTGTGAAGAGTTCTGCCAACAAAGAGCAGATAAAAAGCAATAGCACAAAATGAGAGTATTGATGCATATTGATGCTGGTAGAGAAAAAACATCTCAGAGGCAGCACAAGAAGAAAACGTAATCTAAATATTTGGTAAAATAAATCTTAGAACAGCAACTTTGACAAACCTGGAAAATCAGTTTTGACTGGGTTAATTTACCACGGCGACAAAACCGATATTTAGACGAATGAACGTAAGGTTTTCTTTCATTCATTTAACCTATCCCCGCTAACCACTCAATTGAATCTTTAAAATAATTTTTTCTTCTTCTGCTTAACTACGCAGTAAATCAAATTCTCTCCTGCTGTTTTAGCAAGTACCACGCTCAGTTCATCAAATGTATAAAACCTTGCCCATGAGTGGCTACTATAAAAATAGCGAAATGATCAACCTTCAATCTGATTTATAAGGAAAAACTTGTGTAACTTAACGCGTAACTTGTTGGATACTTTTAGTAATGTCTGCAACGAGAATTCTTAGAGTTAACTGAACTATTAACATATAACTGCAGAAACGAAGGGAAGATGTCGCGGACTTCTGTTAATGTCCTAATAACAACTAGAATAATACTTATGATAAAATTATTATTCACGTTGTCCCCCGCATTTAAAAGGCAGGAATACTTCCGGCAGCTGATATGTAATGGTTCGCACAAGTTTTGTTAAGAAATCATGACTATGCAAATTTGCTCCCCTAGGATCCTTCTGTAAGGATCAAAACGGTAATATGACCAAGCTGAACAAAAAAGCTAGTGATGTGCAATAGGTTTGAAAAATCTTCAGGGAAGCAGGATCACTCTAACAGACTCGTACCTACTATTCTCACAGAATTTTCCATTTCTATCAAGTGACGAATTCATTCATCAGAACAAAGTATGAAAAAATAGGTTCGGACACTTCAGACGACATGTGATCAGAACTCTATACAAATTAGCAACAGTGAAGTCACAGTGCGACTAAAGTATGAGCGGGCTTTAAGATTCTACGACCACAATGACCAATCGCAGTACGTCAGAAAGGTTTTCATCTCCTCCCGAACACTTCCTTGCATGGTTAAATTGCCGCCTGGGTTAGCTTGTTAACTCTTCGAATCATACATATACGCATCATTACCATTGCTTTTAATAGATCTGTTAAACTAACCAACCTCAGTCTCCATAAAATAGGAAGAGTACACGAATCTAAACAAGTTAATATAAATAGACAGCGATACAAAAACAGTTCTTACATTGTTTTAGGGTAAGCCTAGTTTTCAATTTTTTTTTAAAAAGTGTGAATTTGAAATTTTTTAAATCATAAATGCACAACTTATAGAAGAAGAAGGACTCAATTAAAGACTTGTCTACTGTTTTTGCAATACCAAAATATTTGCAATAACCGAATCATGGCTGACTGAAACAGATGATTCTTCAACATGGAACACGTTAAACGATCACATTTACTTGTTGAGAATTGATCGGCAACAACACCATAAAATGGAGGTGGTGTCACCGTTTTTTCTTACTAAGAAGCCTTGATACTAGATAGGTAGATAGAGAGAGGAAAGAGAGAGCAAACGGATATTTGTCTTCTATGTAATTTCTAAAGACTCCAAAGCAAATGGAAATAAGAAGATATTTACAGGTCTCTAATAAAATTACGGCTTTAAGGAACTCCATTGGCAAAATGATTACAGACGATTACAAAATAGTTTTGACTTTTTCATTTGTTAATTTGGTCATTTACACCAGATCTAAAATTTTTCTTTTTGCATTGAACGCAAGTGATCGAGAACCATTTGCTTTTCAAAAGATTGAAGTGGAGTGCATGCTTTCTGTAAGAGGGGAGTTGATTATAAATAAACCATAAGGACCATTAACGCATAATTCATTGGCAATTGAAGATGCAATTTGCAGTGTTGCTCTACATTTTCAACAAAAAATTGCAGCCCCAAGCTCTTCCAGCCATGTGAAAATTGTGAAAATTGCTTATCAAACATTTTTTGATTCTGTTTCTCTTTCGAAGCTCCTAAACAAACTGCAGAAAAATGGACTTAATGTTTCGGCAATTCGGTTGATTGAAAATTATGTAATCATTACGTATCCACGAGTACGTGTCACGAATGTTCACTCTAGTTGGTACCAAATGAAACCGGGGAACTGTGTTAAATCCATTACATTTTAATTTATACAATAACGACCTCAAAACGCAAAAATTGCTAATATAAAAGTTATGCTGCAGATAACTGCGTCTTAGTTTCTTTTGATCAAATCAACAACTTAGCTGAACAAGATTTATCGGAAAATTAGTTCATAATTTAAAATCATGAATTAAAATTGAACGGAGAGAAAAGAGAGTGCATCCAATTTAGGCTGAGCTGTAGAATTAAAACCCGAGAATTGGAGACTAGTGGACATTAAAAGACGAAGGTGATTTGAAATATATGATTTCATGAAAAAAGCAAGTGCATTTATTTCGGCATAAAAATTGATTATGAACTTCAATTTGAATCTCAAATAAAAAATCGACAGATCATAGCTGTAGGAATTAAAAACATAAACCCAATGGATCTATTCTGTTTTGCCACTCCCAGCCTAATGGGCGTATATTTTTTACGCTCCCCGCGTCACGTAATTTTCACCTAAAAATATGTTGCATAACAACAAATAATTTGTAAATGGGACGTAAAAAAAATGGGGTGGGACAAACAAGAATATACCCATCTCAATAAGAACTGAACGCCCAACTTTTCTTCTCAACTGGATTGTGCTCTTTAGATTCTTCGGCTCTATTAATCATCAATGTTAAGAAAATTTAAGCATTTGTTCTGATTCGCACCCCCAACTCCAGCTTAGTGAGCGAAAACTTTTTGGTTGTATTTTATAACCCCCGGTTATAAATTATATGTTGTTATATAGCACGTTACTATGTAAGAAAATAGCACCTGCTTTTGGTCGTCATAAAATATTTATGCTCACTAAGCTTGTGGGGTGAAACAGAATAGAAACAAATCTTATTGACCCCAGGTGCACGCGCTACCATCTTATATATTAAGGTGCAACATAACAACATACAATTTTCAACTGGGGGTTATAGAAACCACTGGGGGCAAAACAGAATAGCTCAAAAAGTATTCTCTTCGTTTGAACAACAAATTAAACTGTAGAGCAGAATAGTTTGTCAAGTTAAAATTATATAAGATAAATAAAACATACTTTTTTGATCGTCAGATTTCACAAATCGTTAAAAGATAAAATGAAATCTATATACGTTTGCCTGCGACCACAATATAAACAAGTCTGGGAACTCTCTCAAAATATAAAGTGAAAATTTTCCAAAGGTACCTTATTTTGCCTATTTAGAACTCATACTTACATCTGTTATCAATTTCTTTTAAAACATTCTTATTTCACATTTTTCGATTCTGTGCATGTTTTTTTGTTTTTAGGGAAATCCGAATATGCCCTAACCCTAAGTTATCCTCTTGTGGTGATTTTGCAAATTTTATTTTGTCATGCACAATGTATCGGCCGCTATACATATCTCATGTATTTAGTCCGGATTCAATTTGCTGATATATATATATATATATATATATATATATATATATATATTTATATATATATATATATATATATATATATATATATATATATGTACATATATCATGTATATATATATATATATATATATATATATATATTTATATATATATATATATATATAAATATATATACATATATCATGTATATGATATGTGATTCGATGTCAATCGTAGAGCCACTACAAATGACATCGAACAGCTTTTCAATGTCATTCGTAAACCACTACGTTCAACAAGATGTTGACCCAAATGGGAATGCTTCTTTTGATGTTCTTATCGCCTAGTGGTGACTTGCCGGCTTGTCTGACCAAAATAAATAGATTCGCAACCGTTCAATCTAACTCATATAGCACGTGGGATTTCGGTTTTCTTTCGAAAGATGATTTTAGAGTGAGAAGCATGATGTTAATTTTCGCGCTCGGAACACCATTTGAAAGTCACATAGTTTCTTTAATTTGCTTGCAAAGTGTTGTGTATGGCTGGCTCTGTTTTGTAGAAAAATTGTTGGTTGATAATGAGATCTAGCTTTGCTTTTACGATGCTGTTTTGTTGTTGTTTTCAATTGATCTTCACTGCTAATTATGATCGTTTCTAAGTCATGGTTCACTATTATTGAAGATCACTCATCTGGATACTGATATTTCGCCCAGCATGTCTTGTTTTATCAAATGCCTGATCAAAGCGCAATCAATTAGATGTTGTGTTAAAAACCTTCTGAAGCGTCACTTAATTAAAATATTCCTTCTGCTGACGCGGTGCACAGCTGCAAGAATTCAAAATTATTACTGTTTCAGTTGGTTTTTGATATCTTTGATAGATATTTTTTTCGTTGCTCATATTTAAGATGATATCACGAAGAACCAAATCGTCTTCCATGTCCAATTTTTCTAGGGTAAACTGAGAAGACTGAAAAAGGACGACTGAAAAAAAATGAAAAGAGAAAAGTTTTTTTTGTAATGAGTTAGCAATTTTAAGTACTCGTCCGTGTAACCACAAACTGTGGAGATAATTTCATCCTCATACTTTTTGATCATTTTATTCCCGCAATCTGCCCCTCTCCCCTTTGTCTTTTGATTGCGGCAAAACATACAAATCCAAACAGCATCCAGCAGGTTGACGTGTTCCTCATTTGTTATTTTTTGGCATTTT